>NC_072053.1:77665273-77957773 GCF_027791375.1 Indicator indicator
GTCTGCCTGGAAGAAAATGTTGGCCAAATCCTATCTTCTTTCACGAACATAGCACATTGCATAAGGCAGAAAAATAGTATAAGCTGATTTTTTAATATTTGCTGCCAACCTGCATGCATTCTCATAGGATAAAAAGGAAGCATAGTGTTAATTAAATTGCTGTTAAAAGGGTATACTAAACTACATCTAGAGAATATTCAGTGATAATTTGTTGCCAAATGAATGGCTGTGTCAAGTAGAGACCTACTGGAGTATATCTTTCAAGGTCAAGATAGGGTTTCTGTCCATGCTTTGGAAGATGGAACATAGTGAATGATTACGAAAACTGTGGGCAGAAGTAAGCAGAATGGTTTTAAACATTTGGTTGAATACAAAATGATCTTTTCAGGATAGGGAGACTATCCAGCAAGATAAAGCTCAATAAGGATAAGTGGCAAGTGATGGTGATTTTTAGAAAGGTGAGATTGTAATCAAGTGTGCAAAATAAAAATCGACATGTGTAAATAAATGTATGGTTTGAAAAAAACATACATGAATACATTTCTTATTTGACACTTATGAGAACAGAATGATGTATCTAGTCTTTCTGTGTTTTAAGAAAATCAGAGAAAGCCCCATAAAGAGTGTTTAAAAGTTAAGGTTTTAGAAAAAGCAACATATTAATACATTTTAAAGAGAGACATTGCCTAGGAACACAAATAGTGGCAAAGGATATTACTAAGTAATGATTATTGTCAGGTTATGATCAGATAATCTTCATGTGCATTATAAATTAAAAAAAAAAGGCTCAATTCACAACACATAAAAGCTATGTTAATGACTGGAAAACATTCTCAGAGAGTACTTAAATACTGGACCATGTTACTTAAGCAAGTTTCTGAGATTCAAAGTTAGACATACACACCTTATTTTTACTCAGAGAATTATGACAGATTATCTGATCTCTCTAAGCTGCCTAGGCATTTGTATTTCTCATTGTTATCACCCCACCCCACCCCCCCAAAGCTCCAAATAGTGCTTTCCACTTTATGTTTTTTATAATTGACTGCCTGAGAAAAAAAAAAAAACAACCCCCCCCAACAAACCAAACAACAACAAAAACTCAACAAAAACCAACAAACCAACAACAGACCAAACAACTAAAAAAGAAACCACCAAAAAATCCACCCTCACCCCCAAAACCAGAACAAAACAGACCCAATAGGCTGAGGAAAAAAAGCTGCAACATACTAAACAAGTTCTCTACACATTTTTCTTCTTTTATCAATAAGCATTGAAACCAAGCACATACAAGTCTAATGAACAAAGCTATTTGCATTCTAGCATTTTTCCCATATGAATTCAAAGACTGATTGTTTTTCTGATCTCCTAGACCTCTATTTTTTAAGTGCTTTTCAGCATTTGGCTGTTGATTTTTAATTTGTTTGATTGTTTTGGGATTTGTTTGTTTGTTTGTTTTGTGTGTGTGGTTTTGTTGTTGTTTTGTTTGTTGGGGGGGGTGTTTGGGATTTTTTGCCCACTTGAGACATGAGAATCCAGAATTAAGCTAGCTACAAACAATCTGCATTCTGAAAAATCGTGCATCCTTTTATAATTCCAATTTGAGTGCCTTAAAATGGTAACATATTAATTTACTAATTAAAACTTTGTGCTAAAAAACCCACTGGATCAGATGTGTAAATTCATGTTCCTACCAAACTCCACCTCTATGAAGAGGAAAAAATTCTACATTTCAGACATCATTATCAGACATGATTAAGGGATTCATTCACCTGTAATCTGTAGAAAGTGAAACTGCAATGAAGGATCTGTGTTCTACGTTCAAATAACAAAATCCTAAAATATATGTGATTACGGGTCAAGATTCAATTTTCATAGTCTTGTAACAGGTCCTAACGATGGGAACTGGTTTTCCACAGTACTTTCTTGATAGTGCAAAACCTGGGTAGACTTTTCTTTCAAATATTTCCATAAGCATGTTTAAGGTTATTTTCTATACCCTTTACAGAAAATGAAAGATATGAGACCTAAAGATTATTTTAAACTATGTGATATTTAACATAAAACACAAAGTGAAGTCACACCATGTGCTAAGATATCTCTTGATATCTCTTGTAAGATACCTTTTGATACTTAAATTTGCATTCCAAACCTAAGACCTGCCTTCCTCTCTCAGGTCACTTTTAATGGCATAGAACTTCACTTTTTTCTTTTTTCCTTTTTTTTTTTTTTTTTTTTTTAATGTGTTAGGAGGGATAAATGTGGAGAACTAGCATTACAGGATGACTGGATATTACCTTTTCAATTCTAAAAGCATATTGCTCCTTCCCAAAGAAATGAGATGAGACCCGTATTTCCAGTGAGCATTAAAGAAGATGAAAGCAACAAATCCAATTAAACTAGAATTATTAAAAATCCTGTAAAAAAGTCTTACTCAATCTTTCCACCCACAGTCCTTTTCCTGTTTTTCCCTGCATGGCAAGTCTTGAAATTGAAAAGATTTATACCAGATGTATCTGTTCTAGCTAGCACTTAATCAGTACTCCTGGCTGCTACAGTAAGACGAAAGGTAAATATCAGGTTTCTTTCCAAACAATTATTTAATACTTGATGGGTACGGTTCCTCCTTAATCCCTGTAAAACATCCTTGTAACCGTCACTAAGCATTCAGAACAAGAGTACAATAACTTAACTGTGAAAGTTATATCCATCTCCTCCATACCACTCAGATGTGTGGTATCTACTTGCCTTCAAATGGGACCTTCATTAGTTCTCCTAGTCCTTCTTTTACATATTCAGATCCCCCAGTTTTTTTAGCATGTGCAAATAGACTAATACTTTCCTGTGAATTTTCCTATTTTGACTGGGTGGTTGAGGTCTGAAAAGCCTACTATGCAATCACTATGCAAACAAGCATTTTGTGTAATTCAATCTTCAGGCAGCCACCTATTCTGCGTTATTCTGTGTTTGGAATAATTGTCTTTTCCTCTGAGAACTAAGAAGGATGAACTGTTTTTAGCTTGTACCTGTGTAGAGTCACCATAATTTTGATGTAGTGTACATCTTAAGATAATCAATATTTAAATACAATGAAAATGGTTTATTAATGTGCTGCCCAATTCCACAACATGGCATAAAGAGGCTTTTGAAGTCACAGGCAAAATGTTTCTCATTGCAGCCAATTATACAGCTTCACCACCTAGTCTGGTGCTAACTTAGTGCTAACTGATGCAAATGCTGCATCACCCAGTGTCTGGAAGGTGAGAGCAATAAAAACAAAAAAAAACCCCAGCAACTGGATGGGCTGTGAGTGTGAGGTCATGCAATGTCTTCTCTGTGGAGAGAAAACTGGGATATTCAAGAATGGGAAAATAAAAAAGTGTAGAAAGTTTTTTAGACTGTAGATATTTGAATTAGGAGAGACTGCCTTGTTTCCACATAAAAATTAAATCAGCCAGAAACAAAGACTCTGGATATAAGGAGCCACATAAATTAACAAAGGAGAATTGTTACCCGGGTTAAGCTTGGTGGGGAGGGAGAGTTTTACACTGAGGAGGTGAAGAACTGTAGACTTAATTCAGAACAGATCTTTTTCATCCTTTAGAATCCAAATATTCCCCTGGAACTTCATCCTCAAGCAATTTAAAGAGGGAGAGGAGGCTCAGCCCTTCTTGTGTCTCCACAGCACATGAGAATAGTCCAACAAGTTCTGCTGTCTGAAGATATCTAACATCTTCCATCAGTTCACAGGGCTGTGGCTTTCCTGGTTCTTGACAATATTGAAACAAGGAGAAACAAGGGGTTTTTAAATAACTACGATGGGGTTGGTCTTTGTACAACTGCTGCTTCTTCAATTTTCCATCCCATTTATTACACCCCTACTCACCAAGTCTGCATTGTAAACTGCTGACTCAGCCATACTCAAGTATTGTCTTGAAAGTAAAAAAAACCCTTGGACAGAAAGAAGAGGACAACAGGACTTTTTCCTTTTCTGTTTTTCCTTAAAACGAAGATACAAACACAGAACATGTTTGCATAGTCCCAATGAGTGGACAGAATGTTTTCTTCCTTGCTTATTGTGATGGTTTGAAACTGTCTTTTTAATTTTTCCTTGCAAAGTTCAGAACAGAGAAAGTGAAAGAGTGTAAATAAGTCACTATTGGGTGTAAGAAAGCAAAATAATGATTGTTCTAAACATTTCCATTGGATAGATAGAAATGTTTAAGAACTATTACCCAAAACAAAGTGGGCATTCTGCACATTCTGCGTTCGGCAGTGGGGGCAGTTGCTGGGCTGTCTGGCTGCTGTTTCTTCTTCTCTTCTGGCAGAAGATAACAGGTACTGACCTTGACAGCTAAGTTAACAACTTTCTGCTCTAACTAACTCTGTTTTCTGTCCAAGGGGGAGTCTGGGGGGGAAGCTCCTGGGAGAGAGAGGCCCCTTTGGGAGGGTCCCCTTGGGGGGAAGCAAAGGGAGATCGGTTGTGTTTTTCTTTTGATTGTATATATTTGTAAATGTTGTGAATTTTGTATATTTGTACATATTCATTGCATTTCTCTGCTTGTAAATACAGCCTTCATTTGCTTCCAGACTGGGCTAGCCTGGTTATTGTCGGGGGGGGGGGGGGGAATTTCAGCTCACACCGACACACTTATACATTCTGCTGCTGTAATGGAATCTGACTTCTGTCGTTTCCATTTGGTAAAGTTTAGGGATAGTGTTGTAGAGCCATAATACTGCAGAAACCTCAACACACACTTTGCTCTCCTTGTTACTTATTAGTCTCCTTCTTACTGATATAAAGGGAAATATTTATAGTGTGTGAAGTCAAACATGCAGAACACTTCTCATCTATTTAACTGCCAAAAACTTGTACTACATAACGCTATACATGTATCACTATCCATGAGATAATTTTTGTACTGCATGTAGGAGCTGTTCTCAAATGGAATAGCAATGTGCACCAAAAGCATCACCTCCTTAATTTTGCAGTTTCATATGAGAAATAAAATATTATTTTTACTTTAAGAACTGCTTTGGTAATTGTAAGTCCAGAGTCTTAATGTATATTGTAATAAAGATTGGTTTAGACAGTTTGAGTAGCAACAGATATTTTAATTAATTATTCTGATGTTACATACTGTGAAACATCTTTTTGTTTGTTTGTTTGTTTTTTCCCATTCTTACTATGTTTCTGTGTTTCCCTTAGTTCTGTGTTGGTTTTTTTTCTGACTTTTCCTCCTCCAAATTACAGACTTCTAAAGAAGTATTTGAGAATAAAGATACCATATTTTTAAAACAAAACTTTGTCCACAATGTATCTAGTCAAATTATATTGATACCTGTAAGTATTTAGGCATCATCTTAATTGATTTCTTTATAACATCACAGCTAATTTTACTGGTTCTGTAAGGATATTTTCTAATTCTACAAATGTTACTTCTAAATTAAGCAAGGCAACCACACCAGAAGTAGACAATGTAGGGTTAAGATTAGGGACTTTGAATAAAGCAAACCCTGAAAACTAATAAAAAGAAAACCAAATACAAACTACTGTTGTTTTCCATTTTAATGAGGTACTCCTAACATGGAAAATTATATTTTGCAATTCATTATGAAATATGGTACTTATGCACAGTTTTCTTTCAGTCCTTATTTTGCATATGTTTTCAATACCTTCCATGTTAATTTGGCTTAAGTTGCTTATTCTGAATGATAATGTAACAAGAAGTAAATGTAAGCAAGTAATTACAGAAGCTGCGTCAATACCTCCCCAGCTATACAATCTAAGAACACTTCGTTGCTAAAGATAGGTAGTGAGGCTAGTTTGTAATGAAGATTATGAAGTACCATTTGCCATTTTGAAAATGCATTGTCTACAAAGAGTTTGGTCTTAGAGGGACATGGAGAATGCACATTGTTATGCAATAAACTCATTAGCACAGAAACACATCTTGAATAGTTTTGGAAGCAGATATGCAATTAATCTGCCTTAGGACAGGCAATAAATTTAGAACTTGGATGCAGCAGTTTGTTTAATAAACCATTTATAAAAAGAATTAACATAAAATTCCCTTTCTACAGTTTGCTTTCCTGAAGCTGCCTCCTGCTCCCTTCCTTGTTAAGCATGTGGCATTTTGAAAATACAATATTGCATTCGCAGCAATGGGAAAACTGAGACCTAAATACTTAAGAGTGAAAAACCCCCACTTACCTAGAGTGAGATTTAATATAAATTCATATTAGATGAGAAAGAACCAAAAACAAAGCAAAGAAGTAGAAGTATGAGATGGGATTCAGGATTTCCTAACCCCTGTTGCTCTGGGTTGAGCTCTGATTTTTAGTCAGAAGTGACATGATCAAACATTCCTTGATAATGAATGAAAAGTAGGTGATAGCTCTGATGAACTCTTACACTAGCTGCTTTTGTCATTAGTCACCTTGCCTTACAGATAGAACCGATCGTAGTGTCACCTAACAATTTCATTTTCCTGAGGAGGTGCACAAGGAAGGGCACTGCTGCAGCCTCTGGAATCCTCCTGCCCCAGTGGGGCAAGTGAAGATGGAAAACACAGCTTGGTTTGCACAAAAATGAGGAACTTGACCTGAAATGAGGGAAGTAGAGAACAATGCAGTTGGTGCAGCGTTAGGCCTTTGGAGGAGCTAAATGATGTTTTAATCTGAAAGCAGTTTTCAGAAGGACAAGTGCCTCTGCTGTTTCTCAGCCATACTGCTATTATAAAACCTAATCCAGGTCTGCATGTCACAGGGACAAAATGACCTTTCATCCCAGCACAGATCTTGCTGCTGTGTCTCCTGCATTATAGGGGAGACTCAACCTGGTACTATGGGACACTAGCTAGAGGTGAAATTATGCCCAAACTCTTGGTAGTACTGCATACAACTGCTTGGGAACTAAGCAGGCTATGTTCCTGGCAGGCTGCTACCTGTGCTCTGGGATTCATACCTTTGGTCTCAAGGAGGTGTTAAGCATATTGCTGATGCTTACAGAGCCTTGTTAGTTTACAAGAGTGAGTGCCTTACTCCTGATATGGTACCAACAAAACTGCGGTCAGTTCTCTGCAGAGCTCTGCTGTCTCTACTTGAAACAAACTTCTTTTCCTCCAATCTTGAAATTTTTCTCTCAGTTTTCACCACTGTAGCCAGAACCCAGTACTATTCTGGAAAAGCTAGGAAGACATGAGCTGACAGAAGTTTTGCTTCTGAAACTGATGGAGAGAAGTTTCTGATGGTTGGCTAAGTTTAACCTCTGCTCTCATATTGATATTTAAATATAAGAAATAAAAATCCACATTTATCCCTTTCCGAATTCCTATTTTTTCCTGGTCATCTCCTTGGTACAAACATGTCATGTGGGAGACTAAAGCTGTGAAAGATTCTTGCTTTCTTTGATGAACGAACCAGGTTTTCAGACAGCTGCAGCAGTCTGTCCTTGAAGAAGAAACTGTTGATGGTACTTTTTTTTTTTTTTTTTTTTTTTAACAGGTCCCTTTGAGTGGTAAACTGTGATTGATACAAAAATGCTGTGCTGATTGCCAGCATTAAGCAAGCAGTGGAGGACAAATGGCAACACATATGGTCACACTCCTTCCTGTAAATTACAAGAGCCTCACATCAGGGAACAGGTAGAAAATCCCCCTCCTATTTACGTTTGTAAGACAAGGAAAACATTAGAAGATACTTGTAGAAATTTGTACATGTGAGTTTTCTAAACAATTATGTGAACTAAAGAACTCATTAGTAATATTTCTAGGTCTTGAGAAACCTCAGTGCCTTTTTACTACTGTTTATGCCACTGTTTACACACCGCCAGATATTGCAGCATCTTGGTGCAATTCACAGGGTCCTATTCCTCTCCAGCACTGATCTTCATTGCAAAATTTCTACATTAATGGAATTAAACTGAAATTTATTATTATTTATTTATTATGAATTTATTATTAGGAGAAACCTTCTGGTCTAGCCCAGCTCATTCCAAACACCACTAAATCTGACATATAAGAGTGAACCTGTGATCAAAGCTTGTACCATTTGCTTGTTTGTTATCTCCTCAAGTCTCCATGCTTATGCCTGCTCTAACCTCATTTCTTCCTCTCCCATGTTTCTGCTTACTCTGATATCTCAGTTCTTGTGGAGAAGTCAGACCAGAAGATGCCTTACAAAAGAGCTGTCAATCTACTTTACATTTTGTCCTCCTGAAGTGGCCCTAACCACAGTAGAAACCGCAGTATCTTCTGCCATCTCTGGCCTGTAGCATTGTATTTCAAGCTGACATGAAGGGTCTGGTCTCCCAGTTGGCAACCCTATTATAGTATTGGCTACACTTTAGTGTTTGAAAGGAAAAAGCCTCCCAGCTTTAACACCTCCTGTTATCTCAGCAAAGTGATGTTTAAATAACTGAACTGGCTTCAATGAACTGTAGTTACCATTTTCCTGCTTCTTAGTGAGATAAAATGGAGATAATTATGAAGTGGATGAGCAGGTTTAATGAAAGCCAGTTTCTTTTGGTATATTCCTGAAGCAGCAATCATCATCTGTTTGGCTTTTGAAGAGCAACAATTATAATCACTTAAAATCCCAAGGGGAACAAAAATAGAACTTAGATTAGCATATAAAATATACAGCTGGATTGGGCAAGCCTATAAAAATCTGGGAAAATCATTCTAATTTGAAAGCTATTCAAAATCACAAGAAAAATGAGTTCAAGAGTATTTTACATGTTTCTTTCTTTCTTTTCCATTTCAAAGTAGTAATACAACAACATTTATAGGATTTTCCTAAAAACATAGAAATGAAAACCCAATTCTAAGGAAGGCACTAAGTCAAAAATAGGATAAAGGTGTGTTTTCAAAATAACAGACAAGCTTAGGTGTTGTAACACCATCTGTAGCAGGTATTAATCTCCCAAAGCTCTGATATAACCATATTGCAAAGCCACATGCTATACTCCAGAGCAGGAAAATAAAAACATTGCTGAGACAGACATTTCAGCTTTATCAGACAACTGAGAAGTGGTGATACCTGAAGGAAACTAACAACAGACAATGAAATAAGTTGCAAACAGTGATGGCAGCTGTGTAAAGTCATTGAAGCTTGCAGTGATCATATAAATAGTTAACACAAATTCAGCAATGAGTAAAGAATATTGTTTTCCTTATGTTGTAATGTCCACGTTTTGAGCTATTACCTAATAATTTGAGCTTAAGGAATTAAATCTTAATTTCAGAAAGCTGTGAACTCACAGATAGAGTTACTTCTTCATTTATTTTCTTTTTTTTTTTTTTTTTTTTTTTTTAATACTACTGAATACGTAGTACCTTTAGGAATTTTGACTCAAAATACCAGGTCTGCTTATGCTCAGTTAAGGTTAAATAAGAGAGTATGCAGCTGCAGGAGTAAGATTCCAGAAAAACCATCATCTTAAAAAAATTTTCTGTGGACAAAGAACATGAAGAATTTGGATTGCATACTGTTTATAATACTGAAAAATGTCCAAGCTGAAATTGTCAGTATATTAAGTATCTCCTAAAAAAGGAGTTTTGCAAAATTTGGTTTAACCAGGAGGGTCTGATTTTTACATTTAAGGTTCCCTAGTATTAAACACATTGTTTGCCTTTGATTAAAAGGTGCTACGTGCTTAGAGATTTTTATAACAAAACCAAACAAGTCTTGAAGACAGAACTGTTAATTCCGTAAGGAGACCTCTGAAACAATAATTTAAAAAAAATTAAAGATTGCAGAATTTAGCTTCTATTACATTGTACATTAAAACATTTTAAATGGCGTGTGAATAAATTAACTTTTCTGCATTGCCCACTCCTGAGATGAACATCTTCAAGTAAATGTCTGCCCTTCCCCATTCCTCCACTGCAATTTTCCATTTTCTTCCTTACATTATCAATCGCAATTTCAAATTATTTTTATTGTTCTATTACACTCAGATACTTGTTTTTATATGTGCTATTGTGATTGAGTAAGCATTCCTTCAGAAGCCTGAACTTTCCGAACTTGCCAAAAATTACAGCAGACTTACTCATCCTCTCTCTTGCTTTAAGGTAGTACCAGAGAAGGCCCAGCAGGTCTTTTTGACAGTCTTCCCAAGCCATCTGTTTAATATTCTGCATGCTTTGAACAACATAGTGTGCTATCAAATGTAAAAACCCATCACAGCACATTCATTTTAATGTGGAATCCAATGGCCACTCATTTTTAAAGGAATCAAAAAGCAGAGCACTAATCAGGGAACTAGTTTTGCTACTGCTTCCCTCCCTCCTCTCCCCAAAAAACAGCCTTGCCATTTTAAAATATTTTGAGAGGTCTTTATTTTCAAAATGTTATACTTCAATACACATATTTTAACATTTTACAGCATCTCAATTCAGTATTCCAGCCTCCTTTAATGAACATTTAATAACCAGAGAGAAAAAGTGAACTCAACAGGCATTAAGATCTTCATATAGATCAGAAGAATTTAAACTTTGATTTACTAGTAAATACTAGCTAAACATAAACATTCTGTATTTCCTGGGCCCCAATGCCCACTTCTGCCACTCTGGTTATTAATTATCACTTTTGCAGACTGTCTGAATGGTCAGTAGGGCTACAGGAACAAGAAAGTGCGAAATCATGCCTAGAGGAAATAACCAGCTTTACTTCAGATCATGCTGTTCCCAGCAGCTAAGACACAATGTAGAAAAAGTAGTCACTGAAGCTGGAAACACTTTATGCACCTTAAATCGTGCTGTTAGAGGAAAAAAAAAAAAGCATTTGAAATGTCAATATTTGTAGATTTGCCTCTATGCTGAGGCTGTATGTGGCCACACCTATTGATATCGTTAAGGGCATTATTTAGACCTCCTACTTAACGAAACAAAGGAGTGCTCAGAAATGTGCTGATTTTCCACTTCTGTGGCCATAGATGACTGTGTATATTCTGTAAGAGTAGCCTTAACTCTCGTCTGGAAGAGAAGCCTTAACTCCCAGTCTCAGCAGGGAACAGGGGAAGAGAGGCTTTCCCCCCCTAACTCCAGTAAAATCATAGGCATCGACATCACAGCACTACAAAAATACCTTGTGCATTTCACACAAACAACTTGTCACTGGGTCACCAAACAACACCCAAGGCAGGCAACACAATTTGTGAAGCCAGCTTTCAAGAAAACCACAGCTTTGATGAATGACACTTTGTATTGTCTAAATGGTTTGGTTTCAATACTGATTCTTCATTGGCATTTAAGTAAATTTTTTCTAATGCTAGCCTCTGAATGCCTGAAACATTAAGTACTGTCTTAATATCACCAATACATTAAAAAGCATTTTATTTTTTTAAAGCACTGAGATTTAAAAAGATTTAATGACTTAACAGGTTCTGAAGTACATATTTTCATGTGTTTTGCACTTCTATGACGATTAAAGAAATTTCATTGCAAGGATTAGGCAAAACCACAAATGTTTAGCTCTCTGTAGTGTATCCATGCAGGCACATCTGCCAATGCCTGTTATAAACATAGAATGGAAGCAGATTTGAGACCCCTGACAGTATTGTTTTGAGCATCAAAGATAATGCACTTCTCTGGGAGCACTTCTAAAGTTTTGTCGACTTCACAGGCATGCAGAATTGTTTGCAGGATTTGGGTCAGCAGCTTTCCTTACACAAATTACCAAAGATTCAACTTAGGAAAGTTAACTGGCTTTAATAATATTTGTACAAAAAGGCCTGGACAGCAATTTTTTTTTTTTTTTTTTTTTTTTTTTGGTGGGGTGTGTGTATGTGTCCTTTTTTCTTTGTTTTTTGGTTGTTAGGGTTTTGTGTGTGTGTGTGTGTTTTGTTTGTTTGTTGTTTAATGTCTTTATTCTTCTGCACGTGAAATCATAGAAGGCAGAAGAATACAATTAACTAAGCTTAATACTTGGAATTTGCTACAGTGACTTCCTGAATTGGGTTGAGATCAACTCTTAAATATTTCTAACGCTTCTGAGTAATAGACATCTGCATTATTTTAAGATGGAAGCCCTGCAAAGCCCTGCATCTACTGTGATTCCATGGCTTCCAATTTGTTCTCAAAGATGGGCAAAGGAGTCTCATTTAGAATCTCAATTCCACAACTTCCAACATTTTGGTGAGGAGGGGAATCATTACTGAATGTGTAGCCAAACCAGTTAAGTATTGTGGTATGAACTGTAGTTCAATATGAGATCAATTATGTATGTCTGTAAAATGTAAACTTGAAAAATATCACAAATCAAGACTTTGACAGGCAGGAAAGCATCTCACCTGTGCCTATTTGATCAAATATCTTTCTGTTTAAGAATTTTACAGTAATAACCCTTTAAGATAAGACAAATGAACAATCACATGAAGGTCCTAAAACAAGAGGTGCTTGTTACCTAGTTTTGTGCCTTGAGTATGAAACTATTCTCACAATTAACCTATTTCTTCTAACAGAATAAATAGTCCATGCCTTCTGTGCAGTTTTGGCACTTCACAACTAACAACTGACAGGGACTTTAATAGCTTTCAGGTGGTTTTATAAAGAAATATCTAAAGCATCTTTTAGAAACTCACGAGTAAGAAGAAGAGGGTGCCCAGGAAGCTCCAATCACTCTTACTTTACATTTCCAAGAAAATCTTCCATATTTGATGCAGTTCTGGTACTTTTGCTGTTGCCCTTCAATTTGAATTCTCATTTTTCACACTAAGGCTGGCCTTTGAAGTAAGAAAGTATGATATTCATATGGATCAGGAGAATTTAAACTAATTTTGTACTTGTGTGATATAAGTTCTGTACATGGGTTTCCCACCCCTTGCAATTTCACACAGAAGTTTCTATGAATCTTTGCTCACAGTCACTGCTCTAATTTTCAGTAACATTTCCATCAGAACATCCATTCATGCTCTGTAGGAAGGCAACATACACAATGTGCTTGCACAAGCATGCAGACTTTTGCCTAGGTATTTCTAACAGCAGAGGAACATAAAGACTTTCCTCTACAATCATCTGTCTAGACTAACAGATTCTTGGTCCCTGTCAAGCAAAGTAATTCTATCAAATCTTGCATCCCTAAATCTTCTCTTTTTCTTAGTTGTGAAAGCATTTTATCAGTAGTTTGAGTTAAATTTGATCTACTGCATTCTTAGCTTTTGTTTTATTTTGTTTAATGTTGAGTGTCACTAATCCATTACCTGTCGTACCTCCACAACTAACTGCAGGGGAGGGTAAATGAAGGTACCCCATGTGCCACCACACTGTGGCAGAATGGGTGAGCTCTGGTCAGGGAGCATGAAAGGGCTGAGTGGGCAGTTGGTTGAAGACATGGAGGCTAAGTGCATCTGTTTGAGACATGATAAGAAAACAGACTAATGGCACAGCTAAATCTATCTACTCTCTACCCATGAAGTTAATGGCATTTGAGGAGAACACCTGCAAGAAAAGTGAGTTCCCAGACAAATCAAACATCTTTTGCTCTCTATGCTCACCACTTTTCCTCTAAATAGTGCTTAAAATACAATGGAAATTAAGGGTGAAAAGAGACTTCAAAATTACAAATACTTCTAGCACTTAATTTCATTGTGATTTCTATACAAATGAAATACTAGTTTATGTAGTGGATCCAATTTCATTGAAGAAACAGACTTTCTGGCAGAAAAAAACCAACCTGGCTGCAGAGTTATGTGTACTGTTTACCACCTGCAGTCTATTAGAATGGTTCAGGTAACCACAGCCAGTGCAGGGTCAAACTCTGTTGATGATGCTGTCCCTAATGAATATTAAACTTAATGTACTCATAGACTTATACTTTACAGATTACTGACTTTGTCAGAGGAAGAATAATTTTTGAAAAGAGTTCAATGCAAGCTGATGCTGGAATACCTTCATGTTCAGTGAGCTGTATTTGTGGGAAATATTATCATAAACATTACTGCCTTCCCCATAGACAATTATTCAAGAAAACAAAACCCCAACGCAAACAAAACAAAAACAACAACAAACATCCACCAAAAAACAAAAAAAAAAGCAAAACAAACAACAAAAACAAAACTAAAAATCCCCACAACACAGCAAACCTCTAAAACCTTATTTATTAAAAATGAAATATTAGGAAAAAACAAAGAAACAAACCTGTCTCTATCTAGCTTCTTCTTATCCATTGCAGATTTAATTATGTTTTTTCTTTTTTGCCACCTACCCCTTCTCTTTATTCACTTTAGACTGCATGTAAGTTCTTGTCACTTTCTGTAATAGATAAAAAGCTAAAAGTGTTAATCAGAGCAGTGGTTAGATTTATTGTTGTTGACAATTACCTATATGGCTTTAAGTTATGGTGAAATTAAGTAATAGTGATTTATAGCTACTTCTTGTTGGAAATGATTCAGATATCCACAGAAAGAAGTCGGTGCAAGTTAATTGCTGTCTGCCATAGGACATAAAACCCAACCTACTGCTAAATGTTGCAATGAGAAAAGCTACCTCATGAAAGTAATCATGAAGTGAGGAGACTTCCTTAATTATTCCTTTAGCTGGCTCAAGCCGCTGTATCTGTCTATCCCTTTAAAAACGTGATGAATAAAAAGTGATAAATAAAACAAATAAAATAAATAGACAAAACTCCAACAAAACCAAAATCAAATAGAATAAAATAAAAATAAAATACAATAAGAGAAATCAATTTTTAAAAGAAAAAAACTATCAAATTGCAGTGCCCGGCTTGTGTTGTGAACTGGTGTTCCTCGGGAGTGAGGAGGGGGGGCGGTTCTTTGCTGTCCAAATACAGGTTTGTGTAGAGGTACTGTTTTTAAGCCCACCCCGGCTTTACAGAACAGGCAACGAGCGTGAAGGTCGCTCGCCAGCGCAGCAGGCGCGACCCGCCCTGCAGATCCGCCGGGGGTGTGTTTTGAGGGAAAGCTGGGGAGAGGCCGTCTGGCAGCGTGGAGGAGCGGGAGGGATCCCCGACGTGCCCTATCGAAGCTGGGATCCCTCCCGGTATTTAATAGCAGCGACCCCCCCTCCCCACCTCCCCGTCCTTGCACCGAGGGTAGACACGAGGTTTATGCTGTGTGCGAAGCTTTTCTCTCCCACCCTCCCCCATCGACAGTGCCTCCTGTCTTTTTTTTTTCTCTTTTTAACCCTCATTTCCAGAAAAAATTGCAATAGTTTAAAATAAATATATATATATATATATACACTTACCATTCTGACCTCACAGTGCTTTGCCATAGGCTTAGAGACAAAACCAGACACACACACGTATTTATGCGTTCTCAGAACAGTTGTGCTGGGGTTAGAGGGGGATGGAGGAGGGGTGGGGGGGGTGGGAGGAGAACTGCCGGCGCTGTAAGGTACATCTAGAAAGCACTGCACAAAAGGAGGGCGAGCTCGGCAGCCTGAATCGAACAATTCCGTCCCTCCCCCCGCCCCGCGCCAACCCTCTCCGGAACACGCAGAAAAACCAAGGGAGGCGGGTGGAGAGGCGTGGGTAAAGGGGAGGGATTCACTCTCCCACCCACCGCAGGGAACGCCCGCCTTAAGAATAAGAAAAGACAAACCTAAGAAGGGCAAACTAGAGTAAGCTGTGCTTGGCTGCAGAGCCAGCGGGGTGCTGAGCCCCGGGGATGCTGCTGGTGGGGACTCCCACCCAATGCACTCCTGTCTGTCCAGGCTTCACCTCCCCAGGGCTGAACATCCCTGGTTATTTTAGGCTCCTCTGGAGATATTGCCCCCTTCTCCTCATTTGTACCCATGCAATTGGTTTGCAGCATCACGGGCATGCACTCCTTACTTCACTGTCTTCTCATAGACTGGGCAGCCTGTGGCACCCTCCTGGTACCTTTGCCTTTGCTTAATCCCTGCAGCTCCTCAATCCCTGCAGCTCGAGGTGGGGGATATAACTCTGTCATATCAGTTCAGTCAATGTTGTCCAAAATGTTTCTGCAGGAGGAAGATTCTCCTTATACATGTCAGGGAGGTGGGATTTCCTGCTGTCAAGTGCCATGTGGAATATCGGCAGTCAACATATGCATCCTTCCATAAACTGTTGTGTTTGCAAAATACTCTGCTCTGTCACACCCCACCCCACACAGTTCCTCCTTTCCTTCCGAGCAACTGGCATCTCCCCTCTGTTACAACCAGTCTGGTAGCCCAAATACCATGGCCCACTGCCATCGGCATCCTTGACTGAATAGTACAGGACTGCTTCCCTGGTTGTCTTTGTTGTAGGTCATGAATGCCTGCTGCTGCCTCACCCGCCTTCACTCAGCAGCTTCATTTCATGTTCCTGGGCTGTCTGATGGAGATGAGCTCCTTTCTAATGGTCAATCCTTGTCTGAAGTGAACCTTTCTTAGATGGTAATTTCATGTTCGCAGCTGTCCAAATATTGCCCAGGATCTTCAACATGAAGCTTCTCAGAATGGAGAAGCCTTGGCTGTTCCAGAGGCTTGTTGTAATCTATCCTACTGCAGAGGACAGCAGCTCTGTAAACCTGTTCCTTGCTTTTATCCAACCTACTCCTGAGATGATCCTTCACAAAAGGCAGCTGTGGTGCTGGTATTGATGCTTTTGATGCATCTGATATAAGATGCTGTACCAGTCAGAATACTTGAGTAGGGAATGGGAGGAATCCAGGAATTTATTTTTCATTTGAGATGCTCAAAGGCATATCTCCTAATTCTCACCACAGCTAGAAAAAAATCAAAAGTAGGAACTGCCTACCTTTTCATCCAAGCTGTGCCAGATGTTGCAGGGACTTAAGGACTCAGTGGATAAGAAGATGGCCAAGAAGAGAGAGCATAACTGCACACTTGTTAACATGCATAGGACAAAAGTTGTCTCTAATCTTAGGATTACTCTGGTAATTTTTTCATCGTAAGATTAAAACTGCTCAATATTAAATTCTGAACTACTCTAGTGAAATATTTTTCCCTTTGTGTGGTTTAGTGACCCCATGTACTGTATGCTGTGCTGCTTAGGTGTATCCTTGTCTAATTCTTAAATTTAGAAAATTCTTGAAAGTCCTTTATTTACCTTAGCTCATCTCCTCTCTACTGTTTCTGCACCTATGATAAGCAATATGAATATGATAAGCACTATGAATATATTGCTATTAACATTGCAGAGATGCTTGTATCCACTGGAGAGTATTGAAGGACAGCCCGTGTATGTTAGTTGCATTTCTCTATGCCTGACCTGGAGAGCAAAACACACAAAAAGAATCTCAAATATTTTGTATCCAAAATTGATATACACAGAATGCAGTCTTGAAAAAATAGCATTATTCTCATGCATAAAAACAAACAAACAAAAAAAACCCCACAATATACTGACTGTATGACAACTATGTCTGAGAACCCAGGTTTTGGACCGTGGTTTTGCCAAAGAACCTGGGAGATAAGATCCAAATTTAATGTTTTACTGTGAAGTCATTACACTGGCCTCTACAAGAACCCCCTTCTGTGTACAGAGAGATGAAGGTGTGTGTTTGGAGAAAGGCTCATTCCACACATAGCTCACAAGGAAATGTCTCTCTGCTCCTTCACAAAGGCTTATTTTAGACCCAGTGAACAATGACAAAGGATTATAACTTGTCATTAAATGTTAGGAGGAATGCAGCCCTCAACAAAGTCCCTAAGCATTGGTAGTTTCAAAGTGTTGTGGTCAGTGTTTGCACAAGAGTGTGGAAAAGAATAGTTCACAATGGAGTAAATTTGTTATAAAAGTAAGAAAATAAATGAGATTGTGTTGAGCACTACTCCCCTTTTTATTTTCCTGTTTGGAAGGCATACACTGGATATGTTTGCTGCAAAAGTCTGCCACAGCAGTACTTGCAAGGACTGATTTTTGGAAGCCGTGTACTTCTCTGCCTATTTCATAATCCCTCTTCAGCTGTTACAAGCACCCTCTTTCATTGATACTGTGTCCTCTTAGCTATTGAAGTCAAAGGGGATGTTACTATACCCTGCAGTGGGAGATTAATTGAGCAAAACTTCTTTTCCTTACTCTGGTCTTAGATTCCTCTCTATATTTCCATTCTGCTTTCTGCGTTTGTCTAGTTTTTCAGTTATTGAAAACATTTGGAAAATTAGTGGATTTCCTCGATATTGTCTGGAATTCATGGAGATCAGGGTGATCAGGTCTTTGAAAGAATTTCTGTCCCTCCAGAAATGAATGAGAAAAAAACAATTAAAAAAATAATGTATAACATTAAAGGAGATGCTACAGTCTTCCCTTTAGTTAGCCTACAGATGCACTGAGAAATGTGTTTGAGAAGAAAAATTGATCAGATGATATACAACCATGTTGATTGCTATGAATCACTTAACTTTCTGACTGAGAGCTATTTTTTGTTTTATTTTGTTTTTTCTTCTTACTGGAGGTTGTTTTTGCTTCTCTGCTGTTCTGGTGGATTTTATACCAGATAAAGGTAGCTGAGCATGAGTGAAATATGGATGTAAGATTTCATCTCTGGGGACATTGTAAATGTCCAATTATAAGGCAAAGAAAAAATTCTTCTAACAAAACTCCTATTTGGATATCTGTCTTCACTGTTTCAGCAGATTTTTGTGCTCTCACAATCTGTGTTTTTAGGTCAATGTTATTTATGTAACATATGACAAACAAAGAACAATTAGTTTCTCATTAGCTGCTAGGCAAATGTCATGCCCTCGGATTTTAATCAGCCAATGCAAATATCATCAGAATATAATCTACTTGCTACATTCTTCTCATTATGTCCTCTAGGATAATGGCTAATATTTTTCATTTCAGTTCATGTGTGTCAATTTATTTTTAGATCTAACTTACTAAGTATCTACTGATTACATAAATACCCAAGTGTTTTATTAATAGCATTATAAAAAGAAATTTGAGCTTGGTTGTTCAGTGTGGAATTTAGTGAAAACATGTCTTCATTCTGGACTCTGGAAAGTGAATATGAATAAATTCTAAATGCCTGGCCTTGGCTTTCTGCCAACATGAGATGGCTTAGGCTTTCTGCTCTATATACCTCTTGGCACCTGCAGTGACTGTGGTTTGCTGTCTCCAGTGTAGCTGTACTGCCCCCTTATGTTACAGCCACACCTGTGGCAGAAAAGAATGGGTCCCCTAGCTGAACAGACAGGATTTGGCTTGATTCTTTCTGTCTTTCATTTTGTGACTCTGCATAAGCAGTTCCAAATTTTCTCTTCTGCCCTGGGGCCTGGACATATTTAGGTACCATCTGGCAAGTAGGGTCAGAGTAAAATATGTAGATTTTTTTTTTCTATTAATAGAGTAATGTCTTCTTATTCTAAGCAAAGAAGTATTCAAGCTTTAGCAGCGGGAGATGCCCCATGCCATCAAACAGTACCATAGACAGCCATAAAGCCATTGCATTTTGGCATCTTTGCATAAATAGATAATGATGCATCAAAATTATTGGTCATTGTAACATGCACACTCTGTTTAATCATATACCTGCAATATCACTTCATTTCCACTTCTTACACTCCAAGCCTAATTGTAAAAGTCAGTGAGAGATTCACCCCACTTCATGTTCTCATCATGGTTAGAGAGATGCCATCTTTCCTCTCGGGCCTTCCAGCAAAGGTATCTGATTTCTCTTTGCTCTGTGATGTTAGAACTACTACTGTTGTGAAACCTCCATTCCTTCAAAGTTTGTTATTGAAGAAAATTTATGCCAGTGATTGTTTTACACAAGGTTGTACCTATTTTCACCTAGGTAGGAAGTGTGTTAACTGTCAATCTGGTCCTTCCAGCTGCTGTTCTGTCTCAGCCATCATCACAGATTTTCCTTTCAGCTAAAAAAAACCCACAACCCCACTGAATATGAAAACAAAGGAAAGGAACAAGTAGTCTTAAAATCAGGAAAGTATAAACTCAAAAAGAAATTTTCAATCAGAAAGTGAGTAGACAGGCTTGAGAGTTGTGATAAGAGATCATCTAACCAATAGCTGATAACATTTCTGCATATCCAGTTGGTGTACATTTTGAAGAGCAGTTTTGTTTATCTAGCATAACAACTGGAAAGAAACACGTGAATCACACTGCTACATCTGAGAAATAACTTTGTCTTTGTTTCTCCCCTCCTTCCACTCCCCATCCATTAGAAAAAGAAGACTATGGGAATGCTTTTCATCTTAATGAGAAGTATCTGTGTGTGGTTCATTCCCTTTATATCTAGTTGCGTGGCAGAGAGCTTTTTGTTCCTTTCAGGAATTGCTTAAGTCACTCTGGAGGCTGGTCACTGAACAAAAGTGGAAGCAGGCTCATTAGGAGAACTACAGTTAGATATGTGCATTAACACATGTACAGTCATAACCAGGAGACTCTGGTTTCTGGAGGAAATTTAGGGGGAAAACGTGTTCTTGCATTATTTTCTTTTGAACGAAATAAATTTACAAATTATTTGATGAAAGATGGATTTTTGGATGACAAGTCCTTGCCTTTAGGCAAAGAAAGATTTGAAGACAAGAAAGTAGACTGGCACATTGGTTTCATTTTGGTACACGGTTCAAGTGACATGTTTCTAATGTAAACTTATTTTTCACTTTCAATCTGCTTTTTACTCAAATGTCTTAGAATAAATATAATTCAGTGTCTTCTTGATTTTGTGAGATAAGTGCATTTTTATTATACATTTTGTAAATGAGTCAAAATCAATGAGAAATTCAATTTTCCTCGTCACTGTAATTTCTGTAATGAAAACCCGAAAATCTGAAAAAGAGTTTCAGGGGATTTATTAAATGCTTGCAAAATGTGATGCAACAGATTCTTGCAGCTGTACTTCATTTTAATTCTCTTTTTCACCTCCATTCCAACTCCTGTTGATGATTTCAATAGGTATGAGCATACTTAAAGATGCTAGGAATATACAATCATAAAATCATAGAAATGTTTTGGTTGGAAAAGGCCTTTAAGATTATTGAGTCTATCCATTACCTCACTCTAGTGAGTTTGGTCCCAAACAAAGTCCCTTAGCACCACATCTGGACAGGTTAATTCAAGGGACTGAGGTCAGTGGACTGAGGTTTAACAAGACCAAGTGCTGGGTCCTGCACTTTGGTCACAGCAACCCCAGGATGCGTTACAGGCTTGTGGGAAAGTGGCTGGAAGAATCCAAGTTGAAAAGGATCTGGGAGTCATGCCAGCTGAAAATGAGCCAACAGTGTGCCCAGGTGGCCAATGACATCCTGGCCTGGATTAAAACTAGTGTGTCCTGCAGGAATAGGGAGGAGATTGTACTCTACTTGACCTGGTGAGTACTGTGATCAGTTCTGGGCTCCGCTGTATTGAGGTCCTGGAGCATGTCATCAGAGAATAGCAGTGAGGCTGGTGAGGGATTTGGAGGGCATGTCATATGAGGAATGGCTGAGAGAGCTTGGGTTGTTTAGTCTGGAGAAGAGAAGGCTAAAGGGAGCTCTTACTGCGCTCTACAACTACCTGAAAGGAGGTTGCAATGAGGCTGGTGTTGGTCTCTTCTCCCAAGTAAGTATTGACAAGATGAGAGGAAAGGGGTTTAAGTTGTGCCAGTGGAGGTTTAGATTGGATATTAGGAAAAATTTCTTTACTGAGAGAGTGGTCAGGCATTAGAACAGGCTGCTCAGGGAGGTGGAGGAGTGACCATCCCTGAAGGTGTTCAATAAGTGTGTAGATGTGGTGCTTCAGGACATGATTTAGTGGTCGTGGTAGGTTGGACTCAATGATCTTAAAGGTCTTTTCCAGCCTTGGTGATTCTATGATCTCTGCATCTTTTAAACACTTCCAGAGATGCACAGAAAATAGAGAAAGAAAACATACACAACTCACAGTTGTTAATTTAGCTAGTGAATTGCATGAAGAAGTTGCTGCCAAAGGTAAGCACCAGGCTGTATGTGCAAAATTATATGTATACAAACCTTTCTATCTATGTGTTACAGCAATAAACTTCTACTATGTGTAAAAGTCTTTGATGTAGCACCACAAAAGACTAGCACTAGAATTAAAGGCTTCTACTATTCTTCAGAAAACACTGTTTTTAGTTAAATATATTTAAATTTTCTGTGATTTATCAGTAATTTGACTTAATTCTGTGGTTTCTGTTCTGATGGAGGCCACTTTGCTTCAGAAGTCAGGCCTTTGAACACACTCTATGCTGATTGATCAGGGTTTTGAGGAAGCAGAAGCTAGGAAGGATGTAAGAGACCATATGGGCATACCTAGTTAATTTGCTGTGCAGGGTGTTTTCATGTTAGAATAGACACCCAGAGAGAGTTGAAAGAATGCTTGTAAAACACTTCTGTTACGATGCTCTGTGAAAATCTGTCTCAATATCCCTTCAGCTTTAATTTCACTGTGTCTTGATATAAGGTGGTTGATGGTAGGAAGAGCTTGTGTGAACCCACAGCCTCACAATCTGTTGCTGAAATCCTGGTTGTCATGAGGCCAAGATATCTGTTTGCATTTCAGACCACAGTTAACTTGGTTTGTGAGTGCAAATGAATTGCTGCACAAAACAAAGCACACAATAGGTGGTGCTGGGTTTTATCTGATAGTCTGGTTGCAGCAGCACTTCACAGCCAAGAAATGATGTTTTGAATGATCTGGTGAATGATTACAAAGCATGGAGGATCAATAGTAAGGGATATTAATTTCCATTCTCACCTCAGACCTCACATCTGTGGCTATATTTAATTTTAAAAACTCATATTTGCAGGTAAAACAGAAAGGAGGGAAAAATTAATTTTTTGTTCCCTTGGATGGCAAGAATCCTTTCCTAAGCCTGAATGCTTAACAAACTTCAGAAAGTACTCTTCACAGCAGTTTGGGAAAGTAGCTTAATTTGGAAGACAATGAAATTGCCATGCATATATAGGAGGTCCCATTCACTAACTTGTTGTGGTTTTGTGTTAACATAAACAAATCCTGTACTATTCTCTCTAGACCAAGTTTTTCTTTTCCACCTCAGATCAAAGGCCCAATGACACTTCAGCTCTTTGATTGCATATTGTGGAATTACTAAAATAATATTTCCTTTTCTTTTTTTTTTTTTTTAAGTAACATGTTATGACTTTTGGTTGTTATGTTGGTTGTTTGGTTGGTTTTTAAAAGTGATTAATGGATACTATAAATGGTTTAATGTTGCAGAAGCGTAATGGAATCAGTAATGCACAAATTCAGAACACATTTAAACTTCCATTAAAAAGACACAGACATTTTGTGAGACTTCAGTATGAGCACCTAACTTTGTCATGGTCACCAAAAGCATTTTCCTTGAATTTGGATTATTTTTTTTCAGCTATTACTGCTTTCTTATAATCACATTCTCCAAACTTTTCCCGTTCTTGAACAGAAACCACATGTCCCATTTCAGATGTATGAAGGGCCTTCTAACCACATATCTCACTTTAGACATATGAA
Organism: Indicator indicator; assembly: GCF_027791375.1. NCBI lineage: Eukaryota > Metazoa > Chordata > Aves > Piciformes > Indicatoridae > Indicator > Indicator indicator. The sequence continues at coordinate 77,688,683 of NC_072053.1, forward strand.
AGGTCTTCAAAATGAAAGAGTTATGCAAAAACCTTAATCAGAGAAAATATTTATGTGCTTATTTTCAATGACATATGGGAAAAAAAACATGTCCAAGTATCCAGAAACTAAGGAGCAACTCATAACCTTTGTTTACACAGTAAAAGCAAAGTAGAAGACAACCACCTTTCTTTACCTAACAATGGTTTGGGTTTACATGTTTATTTAGTACACCATATGGGTGGCACAATTAAGTTATCACCTATACAAGCATGCAGGATGAATCCTGTGTTGAAAGCATTCTAGTTATTCAAAACATCCCACCACATACGGCAGTGGCAACTGAACCAGTTCTGAAATGGAAACAATAGATCATTATGACAGGATTTCAATATTGAATATTGTTTCAGGAATAAAGAGAAGGAAAAGGGAAGAATAATGAGAAATAAATGCAAAGGGGTCTGAAAGAATGGTTAGGCTGAAAGAATGGAACAGGCTGCCCAGGGAGGTGGTGGATTCACCATCCCTGAAGGTGTTCAAAATACATATGGACAAGGCACATTGGGACATGTTTTGATGGCCATGACGGTGTTAAGTTAATGGTTGGACTTGATGATCTTAAAGTTTTTTTCCAACCAAAACAATTCTCTGGTTCTATGAAAGAAGAGGTAAAAACTGTAACTATCAAAGTATAGTTTATTTTGTTGATGCAGGTTACATGATTTTACAGAAAAAACGATACTTCTTGAGTTTTCTAAGATGGACATTGTTGTATTGGGTTTGTGTGTCAAGGTTTTGGTAGCAAAGAGGGCTGCAGGGGAGTCCACAAAGAGTGGAAATTCTTCAAGAAGGAAATCTTATAGGCACAGGAGCAGGACATCCCAGTATATGGTAAGATGAGACAGTGGGGAAGTAAGCTGTCATGGTTAAACAGAAAGCTTTGGCTGGAAGTCAGAATATGATTCTGCTGTCTCATGGACAAGGTACCTCACTGCCGTTTCACCTTGTTGGGATATACATACAGCAGAGTCACTTCCATTGCTGCTGAGTAATCCGAATCTCTCCTTCTGCCTTGGTTTGCCAAGAACAAATTAAAAGGATCACACTAGAGTTTAGCTAGTGACACCATCGCTGGTTTGTATCTGTTGCTGCATAAACTCAATCTAAATGGTGCTCAGTTCTTGAGAGTGTGAATACCTGTTTCTTCAGTCAGAGTCAGCAAGAATAAAAGGATGATAAAGCAAATTTTAGCAGGAAAGCTGAGAATATTACTTAAAGAGATGATCTCAGCTAAAAGTAAAAAATGAAATCATGACCTCCCTCCCCCACAAAAAAAGAAAAAATATTTCAGGAGGAGGCATACTAAACGTTGTCCCACAGTGGTAGAACATCTTAATGGTTTTAGTATACACTAAGAGGGGTGCTACCAGTCAATGTTTTCATGATCTTCTGCTTCAACTGAATGTATGCTCTGGTTTCCCAGATCAGTTAATAAGATAAACTGTATATGTAATGATATAATATCACAGTGGCAAAATGATATATGATATATTCTGTTGCTATATGTAGAAAAACCCAAATTCTAAATCTGTTGCAAAGTGAAATAAACAACCACCAACAATAGCAGAAATTATGTCAGAATTTAACATAAAAAAGGGTGGAAGAACGCAGGTTGAATTTTAGAATTGTATTCTCATAATCCATTTGGACCTGTTCTGGTTCTGCTCAGAAATTGTAAAATTAAACAGAACAGATCCAAATGCATGAATTTTTCTTGAATAAGTAGCACATTACAAAACTGCTTTTACTCTTTAGAGTGGAATACTCAAGCATAGCACAAGTTGTGTAATGGGTCACTTCCTGTAAGCTCTTCCTTTGTTCCTCAGGAGAGCTGCAGTTCTTGTGCATGTTTAAAGTGTACTGTAGAATATGTCTGTTCACACAGAGTTTAATTTGAGGGGGTGGTTTTGAGTGTGCTGTTCAAGATTTATCTTCCTTTTATTATTGTGAAGAGGCTCTTGATAATTGCACTTAAGACAGTTTCCTGCATAGATTCCTGCTTATTTATGATTTCTTTGGAACATGCATGTGTCTTATAAATGATAATCAAATTAATTTATGTCAGAGTATCCTAGTCAAGAGAAAAAATAAAAGTGTTGTTTTTATCTGCAACACTGCATGAAGTCTCTCAGTAAATATGTATTTATTTTCTGTTATCTTTTGTGCTCCATTGCTTCAGTTGATTATTTTTATGCTTTCTTCTGCAGTGGAACAGGGGGTGAAGCAGCACAATTGTCCCAGTCCATCTACCTTTCAGTAAAGTTGTGTTGGATTACAAAAAAAAACCCTGAATCAATCCTATTTAAATCACTTATGCCACTTTAAGTATTCTGAAGATGAAATGCTATTATTCACTTTAAGAAATGAATCTGAGGTTGTCCTCAGATTTGAGCAAGTATACCATGGACAACTGTTGCCTTTTGATTTCTGTGGTGGTATTTATTTCCCTGGGGCAGCAAAGCTTAACTCAGCCTTATACAAAGGGCCTGACATAAATTTAGATTTTATCCCTGTGGCTGTGCAAAATCTGCCAGTGCAGAGATGTGATTACAACCCAGTGGTTCACTTTATCTTCTGTCATTCAATGCCGCAGAACGGGTGGTGCACACAATGTGAGGAATGAATCAGCTGCTGCTTTTGCTGACTGGGTCGAGGATAGTAATTCCTAAGAAAATTCTTCTGTGAGTTTTTGGTCATAATTCACCAAAGCCTGTGAGGTTAAGAACACATAATGTTAAAAAGCACTGTGGATATTTTCTGTATTTATCTCTGTTAACTGTGCATTTTAGTAGACATATGCCTGCTCCTAAATGAAATAGCTTAATCTACTGAAACCATTCAGAGTTCTTCCCATAATGAACAGATCTGAACAGCTCAAAATGCCTTAATTAAGGGCTGTATCTGTGTTAACAAATAACCTAATCTAAAAGAATAATGCCTTCTGAAATTCCTGCTTCTCTTAATACTGTGTTAATATTGAACATAATAACCAAACTGGCAGTATCTTTGAAAGCTTTTAAGCTTTTGGAGAACATCCTGACACACAAACTAAAAAAAAAAAAGAAGTTTTTAACATCTCTAAAAGATAAAGGTCTTGATGTCCCTGTAAAAGGGCACCCCTGAACAACAACAGATATATGGACTCTGTGCATCTTAATCTTTCATTTTACTCTGCATTCTGTCTTTAAAGTTAGCATGGGGTGCATGTCATGTTCTACCAAAATAGTCAGATAGAGGACTGCAGCATCTGCAAGTTTGCAGATGCCAACCTGTTTGCACCACTCTTATGCTACCCGCTGTTTTTATTTTGGCTCAGCTATCCAGCCTGGTGGTGGTAATTCAAAACAGCTACTAAAAAAGTATATTTATTTAAATGTGTCTGAATTTACATTGTGCCACAGTTAGATCTGGTGAGCAACCTCTCTGTCAATTCAAAACTTCACACTTATTTAAAAATTATTGTAGAAATGTTCCCATTAGAGGCAGGAGATATTTTTATACCAGTTTCTACATAAGATTCAGTGTTGCCCTTGTCTTAGTTACAGCCTCATGAATTTGTACTTTAAAGCATGCCAGTATGGTTATATTTTTTTCAATAAATACAGGTTCAATTACATTTAATGTGAAAATCATTAGGTTAGGAAAAATACCAAAGATTAAAATTAAAACTGTATCCTCACCATTTATTATACTAGTAAAATACTCCTGATTACATTACAATACATTGTTTCAAATTCACATAAAAAGTCAGACATTACGTCTTAGAAGCAGAAAACAATAAGGTAAATGTGGATAATAAAAAATACCTGCAATCTCCTTTAACACACCTGAAGAGATGCCAAAAAAACTTTGCTGACTGTAGGAAATTAGCTGGTTATGATTGTATTATGAAAGACTGCAATATATTTGTGTGGTAGTCCCTCCAACCTTTATTAGTCCTACTTCTTTCTCAAAGGGTCATAAAGATGAACTTTTTCACAGATTAATTGTTGCAGTGCACCAGAGAGACATAGCACTTTGTTCACTTTGAAACTGTGAAATACCTATTATGTTAGGCTCATATTTTTGATCTGTCCTTTGGTCTTTCTTTTATCTTTTATGCTTATTTCTCAGGCTTGAAGCTCACAGGTCATTACTTTTCTGAAGCACTGAATGCCTGCAGACTTGTGTAGGTCCAGATGACCTTTGAAAGCCAGAGTCTAAATGCACTTAGGCAGTGGCTGCTTCTAACAAATTGGATCTTATGTGACTTTCTAGACCTAACCTTTAGTTCATATCACTGATATAAGCTTGTACTTTTGCAGTTTGCATTTCAGAAATGTTCAGAATTGCCATGTCTCTGTCCCAGACTCCTCCATAATGGAAATTTTAACACTGACCTCCTGTGGAACTGAACTCTTTCCATGTAACTCTTTCCAGGCCACTTCCCTGATGTTGTTAGATTCATCCTAAAGCTGTAAAAGGCAAGTCTATATATTTACAGAGCCAGTTAGTGCTTTGATATATTTGCACTGCTATGACCTATACTACACAGAGACTCATGTCTGATGCGCTCTTAAATCAAGTTACTAAAAGTGAGACTTCAAAGCTGAACCTCAGGTGACCAAAGTTTGTTTGAGCCACTGAAGTAACAGTGAACATCACTTGTTCTAGTGAAGAGAGACACAGGTCTGTTATGTGTACCCATTTGGAAGATGTCATCTACTTTACTACTTGTGTTCACTTTCATAGCTGAAGCTGGAGCCCTGGTCTGCAGGATACATTAGAGGAACACATGATACCAGATCCTGCTGTCCTTTTAAAGTGAAGACATAGTATGTCACACCTGAGTTGCAGGGACACAAAAAGGATGTGGGAAAAATAATACAATTTGGAGGTGATAGAGGTAACAAGGTGAGAGATGTGAAATTCATGGAAGAGAATTGGCATTGCTTTCCTCAGGTTCTAGGATATGATCCATTGTTCTGAGCCAAGTCAGCAATTTTGCTATTAAAAAATATTTTTGTCCCAGTGTAGCCCTTCAAGCTGCTGCCATTCCTCATGTTTTCCCACACTGAGTTAACAAAAAAAAAAAAAAAAAAAGAAAAAAAAAAGAAAGCTGTCGTCTTTGTTGTTATTTGAATACTCTGCACATGGACACCCAACTGCTCACATCATTAGGTTGAGACTGCAGGGATCACAGCTCTGTGACCAGGAAAGACCAGGGGCACTCAGCCCCAGCTTTCTCTTCAAAAATCACCTGGAAATGGAAACAGATCATGTTGCTCAAAGGTGAGCAGTACCACTGGCTGCCCTGCATGTCAGCAGCTGCTCTGCCCCTTCACTTTCACCTCTTCAATCCCCAGCCCTTTCCTACACTCACCCTCTGCATCAGAACTTGTCTTTCGAGTGCAGTGAAGGCTATCTGGTTTACTCCAACTGAAGATGAATCCCTCAGCTTTTTCTGTGTAAAGTGATTATCACTTGAAAAAATAATTTAATTTCTATGGTAGTAGCTGTTTAGGACTCTGACTTAACAAATCTGGCTCTCCTAGTCACACAGATTTCCAAAGTAGTCTGTGTTGATTTGTTTTTCTACAACTAGATATTTCTGTAGGTTTTATTAAGTAAATGTAAACCAAAGAACTTCAAACATATCTCAATATAGTATTTCCCATTTAGAAAAAAAAATTGTAAAAACTCTTGTTGTGGGAAAAAAATGTCACTGTTTCAAAAGTCCATAAAGAATACTTAACAACACCCTCTTGTAAATGAGAGAGGTGGTCTCTCAAATGTTAAATAAGAGCTAAAGGCCCACACTTCATTATTACTATTTTTAATGATAATCAAAGTCAGCAAGAGTTTCTGATGGGAAATATTTAAATCTCAATTATTTGTCCCCAGACATATTGTATCTGACTGAATGGTAATTATAGTTGTTGGAGAGATGACTGATGAATGGATGTGAGAAAATAATTAAAACCAAACCAAACAAACACAAACAAACCAAAGCACCGCCACAACAACAGTAATAATTAAAACAAACAAACCAACAAACAAATCAAACCCCTTTCATTCAATCACTTGCTTCTGGGTATGAAATTTTCCTAATCTCATAGCTAAGACCCTCAGCATGATATTGAATCTGTGAAACTGTTGACAGCACCATGAACCTTGAGTTGTTGTTGGCCAGGTCAGAATACAGAAGAATCGTGGCCACAGTTCATGACTTTTGTATTCTGGAGATTTGTGGGGTTTAGACCTTACTACCTCATAATGTGCAGCAAAAACTAATTTCTGTGCCCAGACCACCTGTATACGTTGCGGCTGCCTTTCTCAAACATTAAGTTCCTTCCAGTGTCACTGTGGGGAAAAAAAAATCACTGACAGCTCAGGGACCTTGATCTTTGAATGCATTCTCATCATATGTCCATTCTGTCAGTGAAATGAGGTGTGTGAAGAGTGCTTACATTTTTGTTGTTGTTTGTTCCTTTATTTTTATTAAAAAATCCAACCCACATAAAAGACTCAAATACAAACAAACAGCATCAACCAAAAACTCCACCACAAACTCCCAAATGACTATATTCCACTTTAGACAAAAATCCCAATATTTAAAATTCTGTAATTGTCTCCCCATCCTGGAAATGTCTCTGAAGAGCAGGAAGCCTAATTTCCCTTTTACCCAGGCACTTTAGTTGTTGCCAGTCTCCCAGGCAGTTTTCTTTAGTTAGACCACTGTCATTTCCAGCAGATCTCAACAAACATTTTTATTTCTGCAGATTGGTTACAAAAAACAAAACAAAAAACCCAAACCAAATCAAAACAAAAAAAACCCCAACCCCCCAAAACAAAACAAAAAGCCGTTTGGAATTGATCTTCATCACTGTGTCATGGGCTGATATTCAATACCATGCTGCCATTCATGCCAGCTTCAAAATGGAAGTGCTGGCTGGAGCAAAATATCATGGGGCTTGAAGTTCAGATTGTAACAAGAGGGGCTTCCTGTTCTGGTTGCTGCATTTGATTTCCAGGTTTGGGGTGTTGGTCTTTTCTGCTGGGCAGGCTGTGGGTTAGGGGGTGGCAGAGTTGCTGACTTCTGCTGCTGCTTCTGCATTTTGCTGTGCTTTTCTGCAGAGAGGCTAAGGTTATCATGCCAATTATCATCTGATTAAACTCTCTTTATCTCAGCCAAGAGGGGGTTTTTTTGTTTGTTTTTGGTTTTGTGTGTGAGGGGAGGCTTGTGAAAGTAGGCTGTGCTAACTCAGTGCACACTGAAAGCAGTGGAGTTGCAGAGATAGAAAGATTCTGTGGGTTTCATATACTCTCTACTTCATATATAGGTATCAAATATTTATATGTGAGTGTATATATACACCAGAATCTGTGTTTTGATTGTGCATACATAACATCTTAATATCAAAATAATCAGAAGCAAGATAGCACAATTTCTAAACTGTTTTGTTCAGTGACCATCTCTGACTCCTAAGAGTGACTTCACTGCTGTTTTGTAGAGGCAACCCCTGGTTCTTTTTTCATGCTCAAAAGTTTGGGAGAAAAAAAGAAGAATCTCTTGATTTTCTCCTGATGCTTAGTCTATGTGAAGGCAGGAGTCTGAATGACAGCCTCTGCTGAGCAGCTAGTGAGCTTGGTGAAGGCAGGGATTCGATTTGTTATGCAGACTTATTCCTTCTAATAGCCTGCAAAAAACCCAAGTGCCTAATGGTGATCCTCAGCATCACCTGATATTTGTGTCAGAGAAGCACATGATGGGAATGTGTGCAGATGAAATGAAGGTGAGAAATCTTATTCTTTTATCTTGGTAAGTTTCTTAACAGATTTACATTGAAAATGAGCCCCAAAGAGGAATTTTCTCATACTTGGATATCAGAGACTTGGATTGAAAAGCAGAGTAATCAGACATTACTCACAACAGTCAATGTGAAGTGCTTCAAAAGAGCATGGAAAAAAAATAACCTCTTGGTTTATTTTTTCACTCTTGGAGTGAAAAAAAAATATTGAAATTCTTTTCCCCATCATCTTCATCATCTGCCAGTAGCTTGACCCAGGACAACTGTACTGTGCATGAAAACTTTGTTTTAAGGGACCCATTTTAGTCTGTGCACCTTACATAGCTGCTGGTTGCTGGTTGTAGACTTTTATGTATCATGGTGGTCTACAAATGCACAGTGACATGAAATACAAATGAAGAATAACCTAGAAACTTTTCATTACAGTTTATATAGAGTTCCTAGCCATAAAAGGGCACCCTTGCAAGTGTAGGCTACGTGAGTTATAAATAATGCTGCTGATTATTTATTCAACCTATTCTTAATGATACTAATTAAAAGCACATTATAGGTATCCAATTTAAAGTAAGATTACCAGTTATTGATTAAGACACTTCAAAGTTCGTATGCCACCTGTATTCAATATTTCACTGCATCTACACTTAATCTCTTGTGCTTATCTGGTTCTTGTTTTGTGAATTAGACATTTAGCTCAATTTGCTTTTGATTAAATTAAAGGCAGGGTGAAAAAATGTGAACATTTAAGAAAGACCTAGATAAAAGTAAAAAAAACCCTACCTAATTTCATTTTGTATGGGTTGGTAAGAAGTTTAAATGAATAACCCATTTATGTTTATGACTGATTTCACTGTGTTTGAGTTAAGGGTACACATTTGTGATTCTGGGAATAGATATGCACAGGACCATTAAAGCATGGGGTGCAGTATTAAAGAATCTTTGTCTGATTTACCTTGGCTATCTTGGAGGGAAAGTATAGTTCTGTAATAATCCCACAACATTTGTTTGTGACCACTGCAAAACCTCCTGCTTTGGCAAGGGGGTTGGACCCGATGATCTCTTGAGGTCCCTTCCAGCCTCTGATATACTGTTTTCAGATATACTGAAATAATGTATACTGATACACTGATAAAATGTTTTCAACTTCTGAAGGTGAAAATAAGCACAGAAGTTAAAGCTTTAAAGCAGCTGTGGGTTATTTGTTTGTTTGTTTTGTTTAAAATGTGTTGGTTTGTTTTTCTAATATGACACCTAGGATGGACAACAAAACTGGCTTTTACTCTTTCAGCTAAAGAGACTGGTGTGGCCAGGCTAAGCATGAGGTGAATTAACACAGCTCTGTGTAAGGAGGCTTGCATTATTATTCCTTGCCACCTTATCTGCAGATAAAAAAGCAATCATTTTGGTTGCTATGGGTAGCAATCCAATGCCATCCATACAATCAAAAAAATAAACCATCACAATAAATAAAAGGAAATGGGTTGAAGGGCTGAAAGAAATATATCATCCAGTCATACTATTTATGAAAGCTGACGATTTGTAATGGGTGTAGGCAACAGAAAGGTGCAATTACTTATCTCCTGCTGCTGCTCTGCCTGCAGCAAGCCTTGGAGCAGTGAGGCTGGGGGTGTGTGGGTGTCCTGTCCTAGCCCTGCTCTGCTGGCAGCGGCCAACAGCTGCAAAGAAGGCGAGGTGTCACATTACACATGTTACAGAATAAATGGGATTCTCATGTTTGCACACACAACTCCTGCAGCACTGTCCATGAGACTCATAGAGGAGGCGGTGGCAAGGGAGAGAAGGATCCCGCAAAATGTTCTTCATACCTCCGTTGATGATCACAACACTGAAAGCATCTTTAACATTGCTAAAATACTAGAGGGCTGTAGTTTTAATTTCCAGCTTGAGTTACACAGTGTTGCCATATCACACAGATTAGAGGTTCAGAAGGTTGTTTAAAAACAACACGGTTTTCTTGGCTTGTTTCAGAATCACATGAAAAAGTAAGCTTGCAAATCTTTTAATAAGGCAATTACATGCAGACAAAGACTAGATCATAATAGAATTTTGTTGTATTATTCAGTATCTTCTTGATGTTTCACTGTTGCTAGACAAAAACTTTGAATAGTAATGTGACAAGTCTATTGAGGAGACAACAATACAAGATTCTTTAATTGTGCTAACTTACATGCCACACAGACCTGCACTTAATTTTCCTGCTTGTTTCGAAAACATGGAAAGAAAATGCTATTTAGATTCATCAGTGCTTTTAGTGCTTTATCTGTGAAATCTGCATTTTGTATTTGTAAAATGAAAATGTTGACGTAGTCAATCAATTAATTTTCCCCATACAGTGAAAATCTTATAAACTCCTTATTCAAAATTTTAACCTAACTATATAAATGAATTTAAGTTCTTCTTATTAAAAAAAAGGCAAATAACTGAGCAAAACACAGACTGTGAAATGGGAAGCTGTGCTATTTTAAATACTTGAAGTCTGTAACCTCACGTTTGTTTTCCTAGTGTCTCTCTGAGACATAAATCAAGAAAGAAATGAGAATACAGCTTCTTGCCATAGTTTATTTTGTAAGTGGCACTACATGAATAACAACATTTTTACCTTTTACCTTGCTAAAATGATGTGCATAAAGCAGAAAAGCATCATAATTTCCAGATTTTAAAAGGGAGGTTAAGTTAGAAGTATATTGGTTTGAAGGAGGTCATGCTCTGTGTTGACAGCAAATCAAAGATCAAAGCCAGTGCTGCCTGGATTCCAGTGTATATCCCTATGGACATGGGATAAGGTCACAAGATATTCCAAGAAGAGATGGAAACCTCCTGCTATAAGTTAACTTCACAAAGGCAAAAATATAATTAAAAGAAAAAGTTATACGTATTAGCCCTCTATATATGGAGCTATCATTCCCTGAAGACCTGAGACAAGTTCACCAAACAAATGGTGATGAAATTTTTAATTTCAGTTATACAAATAAATGAATAAATACATATACTTGTAATAAATATACGTATATGCATGTGTATAAACACTACATTATCATAAAAATAATTATTAAGTGTTCAGGTTTTTTTTGCTCTTATCTCTTACTGGAATAAGCTGTTGTGTGCAGGAGTCCATTGTATTTGAAAGATAATTTTATTTAATTCCATGTTTAGTGCAGTAATAACTTCCTGTTTCGTTGCTCTTGTTCAGAATATGAATATTATTACATATTATTTATTCAGAACAAGGCTTAATTCAGTTTTTAAAGAACAAGTGGTTGGCCACATTGTATAGTTAGACATTTTCAGCACAAGAATGTCCTTAATTGGCCAAATATAATTACAACCTCAGGAAAGAAAACCAACTTTACCCAGGTTTATCTTCAGGCTTTATCTGTGAGTTTAAAAATCTTGCTTTTGTAACAGATGCTAAAATTACAAATACAGTGCATGACATTTATTGCCAAAGATGCTGTTATTTTTCAAGTAAAAAGTGTGATTTTTCAATATATCATTCTAGTTCCACAAAAGATAATGAACAAATAAATTCCTTATTGACTTTGCCTCAAATGGTAGAGCCATGTGATTAGACAAATAATCAAGTGTTGGCAGAAGAAGAGTGAAAATTCAAAAGCAATCTATAGTTTAAACTAAAAATTTCAGCATATTCAGCAGGATTAATATCAAGCCTGGACCAAGTAGGACATAATTCCAAGTTTCTGTGTGCAGGTGAGCTGTTCTACAAAGTATTACATTCAATTTCCCATTAGAATTTCAGAGAGTGGGTGCAAATTAGAGAAACATTTAATAGTTAATTCAATTTTATTTTATTTTAAAAACATGATCTTCCTGCATACCCTTTGCTTTCCCACTCAGAATTGTGCTGTCTCCCTTTTTGCAGTATTTTTCACTGCTATACTGCTAAGCCACTGGAGTCACAGCAGCTAAAGAAAGTCTTTGTTGGTCTGTTGTGCATGTTGTGTGATGGTGTGGAAAGAATCAAGAAGTGGACGTGTGGAAGGTCTGTCTTAGACATTTCTGGAGAGTGAGGAAGCGTGACTGAAAAAGGTACAGCACTGTGAGCCTCTTGCACACTGCATTTCTCACATGAAGTCATAGTTAGAAGCCATTCCAGCAAATGACTATCTCCATCAAGAAAGCAAATTAAACCTGGCAGGTGCTAGAAGTGACTAAAAAGATGGTCAAAACCTGCTGTGCTGTCTTAATATTAGTACCTCCGTTTACCCTTCTGCATTTTGAATCCTTGAGCTACTTCTGAATTTTCAGACAATTTACAGACAGTGGCTTGGCCTTGCCATAGTTTTTTTCTTTTCTTCTTCTTTTTTTTTTTTTCTTTTCCTTTCTTTCCAGCTGTAATAGTGCAGTATACCAAAATACAGAATATAACTCTGATTGGAATATTCAGGGTTAGGGCTTGGCACTGGATCTATGTAAGCAAATCTATCTGCAAGGTGTGGCAATGTCTACTACCACAAACAATGCAACTGATTTGACTTGACTGGGGTTGTGAAGACAGTGGACATCAAACCTTTCACTGCACATTGTTGCAGGATTGAACCTTATGTTGGAAGAGTATAACAACAGTCCTGGTAATTAACACACAGTGTGAATGTCAGTGTTTGTGTATCAAGGAAGAAAGAGAGAATTACAACTAGAGTAGAATTAATGATTTTTTGTGTATAAGCTATTTTTTTCATTACCACTGAAAGATGAAAATGGGTACATTACAGAGGAGTCTATTGGTTCCAAATAATAGTTACCAATCTACACACAAGGTTGCAGGTGTTAGCTTAAGTACCTTTTCATGTACACACAATTAAAAATAGCCCTATAGAAGCACTTCTACTTGTGAATGTTAGTCAACATTGTATTTTAGGACCACATAGGTGACACTTGGGAACTCTGCTAGTTTTTGCACTAAAATTATGGGTGTCTTTCAACCTGTAGCCAATTTATTGGCTAAAGTTGTGGTGGGTTCTCACCCCTCTTTTCCCTGCCTGCTTCTTGACCCTGCTCCTCACTCTTGTGCATGGGTTATTGTAAATGCATTGCTTGCCTTGCTCTGAATGCAGAAAGTATGTTTTCCAAGATGCCGTAAAGAAACTGTTTCATGCAGAATCAAGAAAAGGACTGAGTGAGCTACATCCAGTCCAACCACATTTGAAGTAGTTGTAGACAGCAATGAGGTCTCCCTTCCCTTCAACGTCCTTTTCTGAAGACTAAACAACCTCAGTGCCCTCAGCTGTTCCTCATAAGACTTGTACTGAAGGCCCTTCACTGTCTTGTTGCTCTCCTTTGGACATTCTCTGGCACGTCAGCGTCCTTCTTGTAGTAAGTGGGCCAAAACTGAACAAATATTTGAGGTGTGGCCTCACCAGTGTCAGGTAGAGGGGAATAATCACATCCCTAGACCTGCTGGCCACACTGTTCCTGATGCAAACCAGGATGTTGTTGGCTTTCTTGGCCACCTGAGCACACTGCTGGCTTATATTCAGCCAGCCGTCAACACCCTCAGGTCCCAGGCAACTGGTGAGAGCAAAAAAAGAGGTTTCTGCAAATATGTAAAGAGCAAAAGCAAGACCACAGAACATGTGGGCTCTCTGCAGAATGGGGCAGGGATTGTGGTAGCAATGCATATGGAAAAGGCTGAGAAGCTCAACTCTTTCTTCACCCTATTTTTTTCTGGTAAGACCAGCCTTAGGAAAGCCTGGGTCCATGTTCTGCCTGCCAGCCTGATTCTGTGTGGTGCCATCCTGCTGCCCATGTTGCAAGTGAGAATTGTCACTGACCCTTGTGCTTCTCTTCCCCCTTGTATCTCCGTTTTACTTTGCTGTGGCATGTTTGACCATGAACAAATGTACCTTGAGTCAGAGTAAATATTTCTCTGGGAGTGGCCACTCAGGATGTTTTACTGCTGTTTTTTTTTGAAGGCTGTATTTCAGAGAGACTGTCTAACAGTCCAATTATATTTAGTGCAGTTATATTTTTAACAGTTTCACATTTGTTTCACCCATGTGGAAGTTTAGATAATTTACACTTAACCATGAGACATTCTGAAACTTTTCTAACATTTAAAATCTTGAAATATATAATGATTTTAGAATTATTTGGTGAGTGTATAGCTTCTATTTTTGCATTAGATGCACAAATAGAAATATACTGCAAAACCTGTTAGTAAAGTCTATATTTCATATCTCAGTGGCTGTCTGTTTCCTTTGTACCAGGAAGTGCTTATACATACAAATATATATATACATTTTTATATATGTATATTTGTGTGTACATCTAATTTATATGTACAAAACATTATATAAATATGTGTTTTTCTTTGTACATAGATACACATTACATGTGTACTTATTTATGCTCTTGTATATTTATATGGGTACGTAAATTAAGTGTGTGTATACACACACACACACACACACACATATATATACTCCTACATATATATATGTAGGAGTGAAGTGTGTAAAGTATTATTTATCAAGAGCTGGTTAAATCAGAAGTGATGGGGCTCCCTCTGCTACTTGCTTAGGAAACTTGTGCAGACAAGTAGGCAAGATGAGTGGGTAACCTTCCATCCATTTCAACACAAAGTCATTCCTTGGATTGATAACCGACAGGCTCCACATATTGTGAAAACACTTGAGAAGGATTTTTTCTTCTAAATTCAGCAGTTTTCCATCAAAACCTCTTGCATTTGGACCTCACACAGCTACTAAGTTTAATGCTGAAACTTCCAGCAGGAATTCTAAGGTGCCAAGCATCAAGGCATAGTTGGGGACATGCCTCAGCCACCTGCCATAATGATATGTGGTGATGTTCTGATATTCTGTAGACTGACAAAGGGAACACAACAGTGCAGAGAAAGGGTGGGGGTCATTTAATGAAAGCTAGTGGTGATTGGCTTTCTGTCTTGAAAAATAAACAGCTATAAAATCCAACCAAGCAAACAAAACACAAAAAGGGTGGAAATGATGTTGTCCTTTTCAAAACTTTAGAATTTTGAAAAGTGTTTTTCTTCAGATACTGTGGCATGGGGTTAATTTACTCTTGACACAGGACTTACTTGAAAGCTTTGATGTAATTTTAACAGTTACAGTTACAAAAGACATGTCTGCCTGTCCATATTGTCAATTTAGAATAAATGCAATAGCATGTAAATGTCAAGACATTTCTTGCTCTCTTATTTTCTAATTATGCGATCTGTAGCTACAACTACAGCAGGGAAAGGCCAGACTTTACCAAAAGGGGATAGAAAATGATTGTACCCCTTTTGTAAACTTTAGAAATTTCTAGTCTAATAAATATCAAACAGTGCAGGATTTAGATGCAACCCTAAAGTGTTTTATGGATCTGCTTTTCACATTTTAGAAGGCTTCTGGTAACTATGTGGCTTTAAAGCTCCTGTTTTTTGTCATATTTTAGTGCCTTCCTTGAGATTTAGCAAATCAATGTGTTTGTAAAATTATACATTATTTCTTATAAACCTGTAATCTTAGTCATTAAAACAGTCTTTTAGATACATACAGAATAAGTAAAGGCAGTCTACTCTGGAATCTCTTTTTTTTTTTTCAAGTTATTTATATTTTATTTTCCTTCTGAACTATACACAGCCTGTTGGCCAACACTTTAACTAGAACACATGATTCAGCTGTTGACCTTTAGACATGGACTGGCTAACCAAATTGTGGGCTGACTGTGTTTGAGATGATGAGACATCTTAGAGATTTCAGAGTTTTTCCCATTTATTGGCTTGTCACTATCTCCTGGTCCACGTTGTGCCTCTCTCTGTTCTGCTGCATGCTGTGCCACTTCACTGGGAACACTACTCCATGGAAAATGTGAGCTGATACTTGGATAGAATTATGTGAAGTAAAGATAAACACGAAGGTGAGAAGACAACATGAATGTAAAAATGATTATAGCATGTGGAAGGCTTGTACAGACAGATTATTCAAAGAAAAAACTCTAAGCACAAGACAAGACCAGAAAAAATTCTCCCACTGTGTTGCTGGTATTTAGATTCCAGCTGGTGAGAAGACTAATTCAGGGAACTTTCAAGATTGCTTGCTGTAATAGAGGCTATTAAAATCAATTGAATCTGTGCTGTGGAAATCCTTCCTTTATTTTTACTTCAGTGTGAAGTAAAGTCTGAAATCCAGTCTAATCAATGCAGTCATAAAATGGAGCAAGCTCTAAGCCTCATTTAGCTGGAGTCTGTACAGGGTGGTGAAAGACACCTGGAAGCACTTCTTTATAGTAGTAACTTTAGGCTAATGCTTTCATGCAGCATTTTCTGTAAGCTGTAAAGTCTGATGAAGTTTGACTCTCCTTTCTCTTAGAAGAGTCATGATTTTACAGTCAGAAGGCTGATATAATGATGCCATCAGCTTCTGCATAATTGCTGGCATTTTTAGACACCACAAGAATTACCATTTGTACAATCATTTATGGGTTTTGTGAGTGGAAAAATAGCAACCTGCTGTGCTATGATAGGTCTGCATACAATGTAATTGGACACTAACATAGATGGATGAGAGCTGGAAAGTACCAAAGGATAACACTAGCTTGAGGCTCTCATGACTGTGCTCCACCAGAGGTAGAGAGATAACTGGCTGGAGCTAGGAAATAGTCCCAGAAAAACATCCAATAAGTCTTATAATTATGTGAGAACCTGAAGAGAAGATGCCTGTCCCCATGACAATACTGAAAAGTAGTATGCCTCTCTTTGTGCTCAACTTTGAGAAAAACTGTCTTTTGTCATGACTGATATTTCCACAGCACACATGTAGAAACATTGCTTTTGGTGTATTATCTGCAGGTAATACATTGCTTTTGGTATTTATCTTCACACCTCTTCTCTGATTCAAAAAGATGGATCTATCTATGTTTTAGAAACATGCTTTGTACTATAGAAAGGAGATTTTGGCATAGACTTAGCTACTTCTACTCTTCCAAAAAGAATCAGTATTATCCACCACTACTATTTCCACAGCTGATCACAACTGTAGGAAATAAAGATGTGCATGTATTAATGTTATACATTATCTGTTTATGCATAGTTTATGTTAGCCTATTCAACTGCATATATAAGATATGAAAAAGAGTATCTGTAGCTTTAATTTTCCAGATACCTTGTTTTTAATTTTACTTTTTTGTTCAAATGTTGCTTCTTCATTCCCAGGTCTGTCCCTGCTGTGGGAGACTGGAGTTCAAGTCTTTTGTAATAATATTTCCATGAACAAATATTTTGATGTCTTTATTCCTCAATTTTCCTGACTGTGGAACAAGAAGACAAAATACATTGTGCTTTGCCATGCAGATGAAAAATACCATTAAAATTAATATGTTTGATTAGCCTGTAGTATTTCATTTTCTAACAGTCAGTGTTGCTGCTAATTCAATGCTTCCTACTTTTGTTTTTGTCTGGGACACCCTAATTGCATAAAGGTGGCATCCTCTGCTCATTTAGATGAAAAAGGAACTTCCATCTGGACAAACAGAAGACAGTCACCAACCCATCAAATTGTCTGTCTCTTTATGTCTAAGCTATCCTTTTCCATTCAGCAATTTTCTAAATAGCTTCCTGTCTGCCATTGAGGTATTGTGTATTTCCTCTGCTAAAGTACACTAGAATTTAATTTCATTCTGTGGTACTTTCTGAGATCAGTCATTATACAGAGCTGAAGTCTCTAAGTTGACTATTGCTAGCTCTATGGAGTGCATAAAAACTGAGGAAAGCAGCATACCTGCCCATTGGCCTCTTATTTTAGCCAACTATACCATTATTTATTATTTTAATTGAGTTAGCAAATGAGCCATTCTTCTATAGTCAAAGGACTGTGACCTTCCCTTGTCTTCCTGTCAGTTTTAAGATTTTTTTTTTATCCCAGGAATACATAAGAAGGTATTGAAGCTGTTTCTCTAAGCCTGTTCCTATTCCTATTCAAATCAATAGCAAACACTTTGGTTTTCTATCTGTATTAGATGAAGGCTGATATGAAATTCATATTAATTGCCCTTGCTGACTGATAGCTGAGCGTGGCTGCTAGTATAGAGACCCAGATCTGACTCTAACTGTGCCTTCTCACGTTTTTAACAGCCTTCTAACATTTCTGGGCTTCAGCATGCCTCTCTGCTCCATCTTCACTGTTGATCAGATAGAGGGTGCATAGGATGCAAATGCACAATCATACTGTGCAGAGGAAATTCCTTCTTGTTTCCAGCTTGCAGAAAGTCTGTATGACTGCCTTTGCTCTTGTGCTTGATTCATGGTACAGTGCAATGTGGACATGAAGAAATAAAAAATAAATAAAATAAATAAATAAAACAACAACAGAAGGATAAGCTATTTCTATCCTAGTGAAATCTGACTGCTGACGCTAAACATGTTTTTCTTTCCTTCCTCTCATGTTTTAGTCTAGCTCTGCTGCTGCAGAGAGGCAGCAGTATTCATCCTCATGGGACTGTTTCTATTAGGCTCTGGAAACAATCAGAGGAGGACTCATGCTGACCACCTCTTGAAGGGTGGTCTGCACTCCTCAGAGATCTCTAGGATTGCACTGAATATGAGGGATTATTTTATTACAACCACAAGTCAAAAAATGATGCTAGTTGAGGAGCTCTTCTGTAATGGCAAAGGGTGAGCCATGCCAAGCAGATGGAGAGACCTGCTACACTTTATCACAAAAGAGCAGGAATACTTGAAGTCTTCTGGGGAAGGGAAAAAGTTGCTTTGCTACCTCCAGCAGTACAAGACATTTGTTACAGCATATTCTTTAATCTCTCTAACTATAAACTACTGTGGCTGCAACAAAATGACAAACCAGCTGCTGAACGAAGTCATGCTGATAATATAAAGCCTAAAGCTAAGGTTCACAGAAGCTTTCCAGTCGCTAAGAGACCCAGGCTCTCACTGTGCCTTCATCTTTCAGGACTGCCTGCCTGAAAGAGATCTAGGACAAACAGTATGAGCATCATGCCTCGTTTCACATAAAGATAACCAAGGAACAACAATTCATGAGAAAACATGCCTTTCAACTTACCTCCTCCTCTCCAGCTTGCAGAAATGAGTAATTGTGCTTCTTTGTAACTGAATTTTTAAGTATTATATCTTCCCTTTTTTTTTTTTTGGGATCTACTGTCTCTCCTGTAAGCTGTTCACATGCAGGTTTCTTCACCCAATATCATGATTCCACCAGGTTCCAAGTACAGAAAGGAGAATATTGCTAACTAAACAAAATATTAAAATCAGTATGATACATTTAGCAGTAACTCATGGATCTTTGATCCAAGTATCAGCCTGACACTGGGTGGCAAGTTACTCATTTCCATCTTCCATTCAATCTAAAAGCCAAAGCACAGTAGTCCAGCTGGTGACATATTCCTCTGGCTTTAGCTCCAGTCTATACTTAGTCCATTACTTACTGTGTAGTATCTCACCTCTTCTATGGAGATGCTCTTGTGATTAGGTGAGAAACAATAGAAAAAAAGTGTAGTACAAACACATACATAGTACAAGTAGTTGTGAACATCATTCTTCTTCTAAAGAAGCAAATGTTTTACTGTCCAGATAACATTTTATCTTGCTCTTACTACTCTTGGAATAATATGATTCACTTAGTAATTTCTTCCAGTTAACTGCAGTGGAAATAAAATCAACTGTATTGCAAACTTTCCATATTTTTTGATGTTTCTACAGTTCCTAAAGGACAAAATGCACAATTTCTCTTTAAAGAAAATAGTACTAAAGAAAAGTGAAAACTTTGGAAAATGTGAGAAGTTTGAAAATATGAACATGTAAAGTATTAGCACTATGAAGGGACAGTGAGAAATTTTAGTGCCTTCTTTCTTTCTTTCTTTCTTTCTTTCTTTCTTTCTTTCTTTCTTTCTTTCTTTCTTTCTTTCTTTCTTTCTTTCTTTCTTTCTTTCTTTCTTTCTTTCTTTCTTTCTTTCTTTCTTTCTTTCTTTCTTTCTTTCTTTCTTTCTTTCTTTCTCTCTTTCTTTCTCTCTCTCTTTCTTTCTCTTTCTCTCTCTCTTTCTTTCTCTCTCTCTTTCTTTCTCTTTCTTTCTTTCTTTCTTTCTTTCTTTCTTTCTTTCTTTCTTTCTTTCTTCCTTACTTCCTTCCTTTCTTTCTTTCTCTCTTTTTCTTTCTTCCTTTCTTTCTTCCTTCCTTTCTTTCTTCCTTCCTTTCTTTCTTCCTTTCTTTCTTCCTTTCTTTCTTCCTTCCTTTTCTTTCTTCCTTTCTTTCTTTCTTTCTTCCTTTCTTCCTCTCTTCCTTTCTTCCTTTCTTCCTTTCTTCCTTTCTTTCTTTCTTCCTTTCTTTCTTCCTTTCTTTCTTTCCTTCCCCCTAAAACTGAATGATTCCCAAAGCTGAGGAGTCTTTTGTGACTTAATTTATACATTTAAAATGCTATCATAGACAATGCCTGGGGAAATGTTTTCAGAATTGTAGTCTAGTGTATCTCATCTGTGTGGTATCTTTTGTCCTTAATGTCCCAGGCAACTGTAAGCCAAAACAGCAGAAATCTCTTGTGTTCTGGTACAGAAAAAACTCTTTCAACAGCACATCTGTAGTGCCACTGTTATTAGTGCCTTACCAATAATACAAAGGTTAGGTAGCTGACCTTTAGATATTACTTGTTATTGTTAGCTATTTCTTCCAAATTGGTTTGACCTTGTCTTGACTGTCCAAAGGTTAATACTTATCCTGAGGTACCTGAAGCACAGCTTTCTTTCATGCTGCCTAAAGCCACAAAATGCTTATAATTTCAAGCTTGGTCCTCTCTAATTTGATGCCATGAACCACACCCAAGATACCATCTATAATTTTTTTTTCTTTTTCTATTTACTTTTTTTTTTTACAGTATTTTGAACATTCTGTTTTGCAGTAGTTTATTTTTAAGCTTTGACAGAAGATAAGAGAACAGGAGTGGGGCATGGCTCATTGTGAAACAATGCAGCTTGCTTTGAAAGGAGGAAGATCAATAGAGCTATTTATTTAAGCCCAAAGACCAGTTTAAACTAAAATGATTCACAATATATGTTAGGGAGATTCAGCTTCCATTCTCTCTACAAAAGATAGTACTGCTCCCTATTAACAAAATCTTTATCTTCAGGATTTTAAAACGCAGTAGGTTATAAAAACCCAACCAAAAAAAAATGAAGCAAATGAAAAAGAAAGGGGTGGGGGTAGGGTGGGAAGGGAATGTATTTTAGCACTGCTCTGCCTGAGGACAGGGCTGTGAAGTTTAAAAAAGATCAAATAACAGAGTGTATTTCCTCACATTAACAACCCCTCTACTCTCTGTGCTGTTTTGGAAATGGACTGTTAGTAACACCACAAGAAAGAAAGTAAGTGAGTTGTGGAGCTGTTTATGTTCCCAGAATCCCATGAAAATTACCTTTATTAAAAAAAAAAAAAAAAAAAAAAAAAGTTGTGTTTGTTTGTTTATATGTATTGGACAGGTTCTGTAGCCTTAAAAAAATATCACTTTTTTTGTCAAATACAGAAACACTGAAACTTAAATTCAGACACCTTATAGCCTATATAAGTCCTTGCATTTACCACCCCCCCCCCCCCCCAAGTTCAGTTCAAGTAAAAGAATTTTTCAAGAGCTTTTACTGTCAGCATTATGCAGTATGTGTTGTTAGAGAAAACTCAGAGGCCCATAGCTAGATCTTTATGACCAGGGAGCTCTTAGTGGCTTTGTGAAGCCTGTACAGCTTGGCTTCCCCTCAGGTGTATACTCAGGTTTCTTCCCTGAATGCATCTAGGTTCTGAAACAAAGAACACATCACGAAGATCTCAAATTGGAGTACATCTACCCTGCAGTGTAGACACAGCTGCTCAAGTTCTACAAGACACCCTGGCTCAGATATTGAGTACAGGATAGCAGTCTTTGTAGATGCTGTTCAGCAAGTAATTAACCAAGACTGATTTTTCATTTGCTCTTACTTAGAAAAATTCAATCTTTTGCTGCAGAACTGTTTCTCCATCCTGCACACCAATTACCTCCCTTCTGGGTGAAACACTTGGGTGGAATTTGCTCCTGCTCATTTCCTGCACCAGAAACAGATGGGAAGGTAAGCAGAAGAGTCTATAAGAGTGCTTTTGCTTATGCCATATCAGGATTATCGCAAGGGTGGCTGATCTTTTATCTTCTGCAGGCCTTATAGGAGTCAGACAGTGGTCATGATGTTGGAAGCCTTTTGGCCAGATATCTTATCTTAGGATTCTTCCATTGCTAGACAAAGCTTACAGCTTGTCCCACTTTTAAGAGAGATGCTCCAGTCCCTTGATCATTGTTGTGGCCCTCTATTGGACACTCTTCAGTAGTTCACTGTCCCTCTTGAACTAGGAAGCCCAGAAATGGACACAACGCTCCAGTGTGGCCTCACTAGGACAGAAGGGGAGGATTACCTCCCTCGGCCTTCTGTCCACACTATTCTTGGTGCACCCCAGGAGACCATTGGTCTTCTTGGTCAGAAGGGCACATTGATGGCTTGTGGTTGGCTTGTCCAACAGTACTTCCAGGTCCTTCTATGAGATTTGCTTTCCAGTGGGCAACCCATAACCTACACTGGTGCATGAGGTTTTTTCTCCCCTAGTGCAGGACTCTACACTTGCTCTTGTTGACCTTCATAACCTTCAGCTCTACCCAGCTGTCCAGCTTGTCCAATTCTTGCTGAATGGCAGCATAAACTTCTAGTGTGTCAGTCACACCTCCCAGTTTTGTATCATCAGCAAAGTTACTGAGAGGATGCTCAGTTCCTTCATCTACATCATTGATGAAGTTGTTAAACAAGACTGGACCAAGTACTGGCCCCTGGAGAACACCATTAACCCCAGACCTTCAACT
The DNA here is from genome assembly GCF_027791375.1 of Indicator indicator. Lineage (NCBI taxonomy): Eukaryota > Metazoa > Chordata > Aves > Piciformes > Indicatoridae > Indicator > Indicator indicator. The sequence continues at coordinate 77,711,397 of NC_072053.1, forward strand.
AGACCCTGAACCGTTGATCACAACCCTCCGTGCTCTATCATTCAGCCAGTTTTCAGACCACCATTTTTTGCTTCAGTTTTTTGTCTGGTGTTTTTTGTACCTTTCTCATGCTAATGTTACTGTTGTAGGTTGAATTCCACATCTTGGAATCAGAACAACAGCAAATGTAAGCAGCAGCAGCGATTAGAAACCACTGACATTGCTCCAAGTTTCAATCTTAAATGACTTTTTTCCCTTTTCATCTTCACTCAGTCATCTTAACAAGGCTCAGGAATGAGTCTTCCTGACAAACAATTCCCCTTGGAACTCATCATAGTCTTATTGCTGATTCCCTTTATCAGATTAGTAGCCCTAACTTATTCATCAATATAACAGCAGCTAAGGAGATAACCAAAAATATGTACTTTCCCACCCTAAATTAAAAAAGTAATATTTCAATAGTTTGCTCTGCTTGTTCTGCTGGACATTTAACTGAAATAGAGAATGGATACAAGATGAAAAAAGGGCTCTGGTGTTTGGAGGTATGATGAATGGCATATTATAACCTCAAGAACCAGACCTCTTTACTTTCTACATTCAATTTTAAATAGGAAAGTCTCCACTTTTATAATTTAATGCTGTAACATCAGTAAATACAATTTACTCTTTAGCAGAGAAAAGAAGCATGCAACACCTATTTTCAGCTCACAGCTGTAAACCTAAACCATGGCTGCTGATGTGCAAGATGTATACTCTTGTGCGTACCAATAAGAAGTAATTACAAATACCTTTATTGTACTATAGAAACAGTGAATTCCATCACGTTGTCAGGGACAAAAAGAATGGAGATATAATCTAAATGTGTTCTATATAAATGTAGGGAATCTATGGGAAAGCTATAATTAAGATACATACTGTTGTCCATGCACTAAGCTGGAAACATCCTGCAAAAAATATTCCAGTATGATTTCCTTGACTAGGATGGGCTATGCTAGACATTTCAACATGTATACCACTCATATGCTGAAGCAGGGGCTAATCTGGGAATTGGATGGGTAGATGCATCCTGGCAGTCTCCACAGACTCTCTGCAAACAAGGGTTACATCAGAGAAGCTGGACAATAGGGACTACCCACTGCTTTCTTGTTCTGCCAATCCTGAACAGGCCAGCCAGCACAACCATGCCATAGAAGAGGGAAAGAAGTTGTTTCAGGAAAATAAAATGAAATGTCTTCCTTTGTGAATTGTCTGAGAAGTGGCCAAACATTAACAGATTCCCTACTGCACGTAACTCAGGGCAGGTGATGAAGCAACTGTTAAACGTTTCCATACCTTTGGAGTATGCTTCAAGTATTGTGCACTGCATACTCAGTTTCACCCAGCACATGTTCCTGAATAGTGGAAATTCATTTCGTGTTTTGCAGTATGCATTTGTAGTTAAGATTACTCCTTCTAATATTTATTACCCTTTATTTCTCAGTATTGTGCTCCATTTGCCATTGTCCTCGATGTTTCCTGGGCATCAGTATGTCACATAAAGGTTTCCTGTGACCTACATAATTTTGTGTCATCTGCAAACATTGTCATCTTACTTTTCAGAGATCTCTCTCAGCCATAAGGGATGTTTTATAAATCTCTGTTTTAAAACCAGAACAAGTGGAATTTGCTGGAGAATCCAAATGAGCGTGTTTCAGTTCTAGAATAAACACTGAACTCTAGTTCATAAATCTCAGATCTAATAAACCTTATTAGTGAAAATGTTGTTCTAGACTGTTACACTGTTAAGATTGCCTCCAAAAGCAAGGAATGTGCTTTTTCCTAGAGTCATAGAATGCTAGGTTGGAAAAGACCTCAAGAATCATCTAGTCCAACCTTTCTCAGTAAAAGTATGGTTTAGACAAGGCAGCCCAGCACCATGTCTAGCCAAAGCTAGAAAGTGTCCAATGCTGGGGAATCTATTACTTTTCTGTGGAGATTATTCCAACAGCTGATGGTTCACGTAGTGAAGAATTGCTCTCTTGTGTCCAATTGGAACGTCCCCAGAAGTAACTTTTACCCATGACCCCTTATATGCCCCATGTGACTCCCTGTAAAAAGGGAGTCTCCATCTTTTTTTGTAGCAACTCTTTGAATATTGGAACATGGTGATAAGGTCTCCCCTAAGCCTTCTTTCTCGAGGGTGAACAAACCAATATTCTCAGTCTTTCCTCATATGGCAGCTTCACAGTTCTTTGAAGATTTTCATGGTCCTTCTTTGGACCCTCTCCAGCCTGCCCCCATCTATTTGTATAGCAGGGACCAATACTGAACATTAATATTCCAGGTGCGGCCTGACAAACGCTGAGTAAAGTCAGATAATGGCTTCTTTATCTCTGATGGTGATGCCTTTGTTGATGCAACCCAGCACCCTGTGGTCTTTCTTTGCCTCAGCAGCACAGTTTGCTCATATTGAACTTACTGTCTACTAGGACTCACAGGTCCCTTTCCACAGGGCTTCTCCCTAGCCAGGTAGATCCCAGACTGTGCTGCACTCCTGGATTATGTTTTCCAGGTGAAAGACCCTGTATCTGTCTTTGTTGAACTTTGTAGGGCTCCTGTTAACCCACTCTTTCAGCCTGTTCAGGTCTTCCTGCAGGGTGGCTCTCCCATCTGAAGTGTCCACTTCCTTATCCAGTTTGCTATCATCACCAAACTTCATAAGGGTGTGCTTGATCCTGTAATCTGGCTCACTTACAAAGACATTAAATAACATTGGACTCAATACTGATCCCTGGGGGACTTTACTTGTGACAGGTTGCCAGTTTGAACAGGATCTATTTACTGCTCTCTTCATATGACCTGTCACCAGTTCACCCACTGCACAGACGACCCAAGGACACCATTTGCCTTCTTGGCCAAAAGGGCTCATTGCTGTCCATGGATAACTTCTTGTCCACCAGGACTGTCTCCATGCGGGTATAAAAGCCAAAACCTCATGATGGCACCAGCCAGGAAGTCAGAAGTTGATTTGCATTACATGTCTATTTCTGGCTGCACCCTCTCCTCTAACTGGTAAAATGGGAAGAAGTGATAACGTGGTCACCAATATTTTTTTGCTTGCTCCTCCCTGCCCAGGTTCATGACTCCATGGAAGAGCAACAGTGGATTATCAGTCTGCGCTCTTGACAAGCTGTGGCACCCTCTTGGAAACATCTCATACCTTAACTCCCAGAATACAGCATACATCTCATGACTCACTGTGAGGTTGGCACCTCAGTGCCCCTTAACAGTCACTCACTGTGAGCACTCATTAATTCCTTTCATGGTATCCACTGTGTGCTGCTGGTGCTGTTTCTCCTTGCAGACTTTGCTTGTGTGTGTTTACAGTTGTTAAAAGCTTCGTATCTGCTTTTGACTGTAATGCTGGAGAGTGGAGGCTGATGCAGAGTCTGTTTTTTGTGGGTCCCCAGGGTCCAAGGTGCCTCACTCTTTATGGTGTTCACCACAGGAGCATGCTTCTGAAACCACTCATCCATTATTTTCTCAACCCCTGTAATACTGTGCACCCTTTTAACTGTTTCCTGCAACTTGGCCATCCGGAGCAACACATCACACATCTTTTGCAGGTAATTTTCTTTTCTCTAGGAGAAGGGTCTGGGCACTCATTGCAATCTACCATCTGTCTCTTTCTTTACTAGTTCCGTTTGGGTGGAAGTGTCAGACATGTCAGGCTTGCTTTGTTTTAACTCTGAGATAAGTGTCCATCATCCTGGCAGAGTCCTAGGGTACTTCTCTGGGCTGTGAGACTATGAGCAGTGTGCACAGACCTTTTCATGCACCCTTCTGCATGAACTCTTATGCAAACTGTAGCATCCTCCCTGTTTGCATGCCTTGTTTGCAGTGCTTGCTCTTTCTAATTAAATTTTCAATGTGTTAAAACAGTAGTGATACGCAGAGTTAAATGAAGTCCCATTTCTGTTAATTTGCCATAGAATATAAGTGAGTTCTATATTTCTGTTTGGAAAATCAGAGAATCACAGAAACATTCAGATTGGAAAAGACCCTTGGGATCACCAAGTCCAACTGTTAACCCTACTCTACAAGGTTCACCCCTAAACCATATTCCCAAGCACCGTGCCCAAATGACCTTTAAACACACCCAGGGTTAGTGACTCAACTACCTCCCTGGGCAGCTCATTCCAATGCCTGACCACTCTCTGTGAAAAAAAATTTCAAATGTCCAGTCTAAGCCTACCCAGTCACAGCCTGAGACCATTCCCTCTTGTTCTGTCCTAATCCACTAGTTACCTGTGAGAAGAGACCAGCACCAGCCTCTCCACAACGTCCTTTCAGGTAGTTGTAGAGAGTGATGACGTCTCCCCTTAGCCTCCTCTTTTTCAGACTAAACAGCCCCAGCTATCACTCTTCATAGGATTTATTCTCCAAACCCTTCACCAGCTTTGCTGCCCTCCTCTGCACTCTCTCCAGCACCTCGACATCTCTCTTATATTGAGGTGCCCAAAACTGAACACAATACTGGAGGTGTGGCCTCACCAAGGGCACAATCACATCCCTACTCCTGCTGGGCACAGCAGTTCTAATACAAATGTTGCAAGCCACTTGTCTCCCATGAAGGCCTGCCATATGTGACAAGGCTGATGATCTTTATAGGTGCTCAGCAAGACACTGGGTGGGGAGGAAAGTTAGCCTAGTAAGGTTGCAGAAAAGGGTGACAAACTGCTGGAAGATGGATGTGTATCAGAAAAATGCCAGGAAAGTTAGTCAGAAATCATGCTTCATCTAACACAGTCATTATCTTAAAACCACAGTAGTTTTCCTGCCATTGATGATATAACAAACCACCAAAAAACATTTGTGATTGTGATCACTTAATAGCAGATAAATCCTTTCAAGAGCCATTAGTAGAGTGGAAACCCCTGTAGGGGCTTCCCAATCCCACCAGGGAAGACAGTGATGCATGGCCTCAGATTCGTTCTGCAGAAATGATTTATCTGGAGAGTGTGGCCTAAATGGCAGAGTCTTCCTCTGTGTGTCCCTGCTGTGCCTGTTTTGTAGATGAAAACCATAATTTTCTAGAGATATGAACCCAGCATTATTCATAAGCTCACTGATATTATATTGGGGGAGGAAAGAGAAGCATTGGTTCAGCATGAGAAATTCCTACATGGCTTAGTATTCCTGAGGGGCAGGAGACAGAGTTTTATATCAATTGTATCAGCCTTTAAAAGAAGTACAGTAAGAACATGAGCTTAGTTGTCTTTATGTGAACAGTAATTCCAGATCTTAAGTCCTTCAGTCTTTGTGTGGTAAACTTTTAATATACTTACTGTGTCTCTGCCTCATACTCCCATATAGACCAGATTGAATTTAACCAAAGTACACAAAGAATGGCAGTTGACACTAATTTAATGTGCAGGCGGTTAAATCCAATCACAGCTCCTGAAGTAATGGAGATGATAAAAGTATGCAGATCTCTGAAGAAGTAAAGAGATTAAACAAGGCTACACAGCTCCTTCATCTATCTATCCTATCTATCAGTTAGAAAGCTGCAACAGTATTTCAGATACATTGACTTTAGAGCCTACAGGGATTTTTAAAAAAACCAAGTAAGCACAGTAGTCTAGCTGATCCAATTGTCCTGCAATCCCTCAAGCTGCTAGGCTGCCTCATAAAAGGCATTCAGCAAATACTACCAAACACTCCTCTCCTCACCCATATGTACAGCACGGACCACACAGATCCTATGAATTCTCTGAATTTCAGCTAACTGTAGGAAAGAAGTACAGCCAGCCATCTTTTGAATAGGAATCTTTAAAAGCATGGTAAAACCAAGTTGGTGGGTCCCTGGGAATACATTTGATTTAACATCTGTAGATGAAAGCGGTGGACTAGCAATTCCCCAGAGAGATTACTGTGGCCAGCAGCTGATGGTGGCTAACAGGACACTGCAGCTGAGGCTTTTGCTAGCTGACTGTAACAACCTTTCTCTGTAGGGCAGCAGGATTAAGAATAAGGCTAAGATAATGGAATTTGTGCATGCCTGGTCTGCTTGCTCCGCCTGACCAGAGCACTGATATCACTGTGACAGCTGCCTTCTCAACACTCTCCCCTTGCAACAAATGGTGGGCCAGTCTGTCAGCTGCATATGTATGCTTAACTGTGACATATTGGCAATTAAGGAGAGAATGATTCACGTTTGTACTGTATAAGGGTAAATAGTTCATGAAATACACAAGCATAAAATGTAAGATTAGAGGAGCCATGGTGCAGATCAGGCCAGTTTTAGCAGGATTTTTCCTTTTTAAAAGAGGGAAGCACTGTGAGCGTGAAATTTCCATGTTTATTTTAATACTTAGAGTAGGTTTGTGATTTTTAACTGCTTAGGATCTTGCAGAAGTTCTGGATGGGTAACAGTAATTAATAATTAAACATTTATTCAAATAATAAAAATGAAAGATGTTAAATTTTAAGTATTGAGTTTTGAAAACCTCAGACATAGATTCTATAGTTGTAATAAAAGTCTGAAGCATTACTGACATTATTTAACACAGATCAGAGTTAGGCTGATGGCTTGCTACCATTTGGCCCATAAGAACTTGAGAAAACAATAACAAAACCTTTCTTTGAAAAGGGGAGAGGATTAAACAACAGTTGTCATGGTAAGTCTGGAGAAACAGTGCCTCAATTTCACATAAACTCTTTAAGAAAAACGTGTGGGTTGTTTTTTCTTTTCTTTCCCCCTGAAGTATTTTGCTGTCTTATTGAGCTGTATACTGGTTTGTGAAAACTGCTGTCTGTGGTCAGACATAAGGAAGAGAAAGAAAGTACTAGATTTGTGTATCAAATAAACAGATGCTGAGATTTAAAAAAAAATTCTAAACGAAAAACAAGTCAAGAAGAAGCTGGAAAAGCTACTTCTGAGGAGGAGTTAGTACCTTAGTACCTACACAGTGAAAACACCCACTGAAAACATTTTAGATTGTTATCAGACACTGTTCCAAATCAAGTGAATTCAGTAAGCCCCAAGCTCTAGTTTCAGATTTACTTGAGTCAGTTTGTGTTTCTAGATTAATTTGTACAATTCCTTGGTTCTTTTCTTCATTTTAACTACACTATTCTCTGCTGTTTACTGATCACATCCTCTATTTAGTTTCCAAATTGGAAGGACCAGGGAGAACAAAAGTTGTGGGTATTTCCCTCCTCCCCCCACCTCTTTTTTTTTTTTTTTATTTATCCTACTTAGGATCACCATCTACAAAGAGCTGAGAGAAAGAAACGAGTTTTTAAGAAAGATTCTTGTTCTCACTCCCTTTCCCCCAGATATTTCTGTGGCTTGGTTTGCTCAAGTGCTGTTGCCATTAGAGGGGAAGTGCTTTGAGCCATGGTGCTAGCAGCAGCAGGAGTTAGTGGTATTGCTATTACTGTGATGCTGCTCCACCTGCTATCTGAGCTCTGCAGGAGTCATGCTGCTTGTCCTGACACTTATTCTCACGGAAAAACAAACAAACAAACAAACAAACAGGAAGAGCTTCTGTCTCTCATCTGGGAACTGGCAGTATTTTTTGGGTCTGTCTATAGACTGGTCTCTATCCCTGAAGACGCCACTAGCACTTAGTGCTTAGGAAGCCCTGCCTGTAAATCATTACTTGTAGCTCCATTGGCTCACTAGTGTCTAGTCTTTTTGGTAGCTCATCACAGCAGCTCTTCATACATCTTTAACCTCTTTGGTTCTGCTCAACTTTGCATTTTCAACTTCTTTTTTTTTTTTTTTCCTTCAAGTGCCATAACTTGTGTATTTGTTTTCTCACGGTACTGTAATGCACAAGCTTTTAAAGTCTTTCTTTTTGCTTTAAAAATAAAAAATGAAGTTAAAATGCATCTAAAAGAGTATGTCATTTTAGAAACAACTTATTGAGGCCAACAGAGAAAAAAAGCACTAGTTTTGGCAGCAGTAATAGGTACTTTTCAATATATAGTTTGACACTGACTATGGATTTTAAAAAATTAGGAGTATACCAGTTTTGCTTGATACTTCCCTGGACTGTGATACACATCCTCCCCATTACAGTTGAATTTCTTTTTCTCTGAGGTTAGCTATACCTAATGCTCAGTAAGCAGCTGTGAAAGTGCAAAAATTAATACTGAGGCCATGGTCCTCCTGTATTTGTGTGATGACCTTCAAGGTTGGTCCATGTTGTTGAGAGACTTGCAGTTCATCGGGTTCAACTGGTTCATATTAAAATTGGATCAACACTAATTTGCAGTATAATATTTACACAAAGTCTTTGCACCTTTCAACGTTTCTTCGTAACAGTGTACTGAATTCCTCATGGAATATACATAGTATGACCAGACAAGTATCTAGGGTTGCATACCCAAAGGAATAAATTATGTTTGTGTGTCTCTATTACTATATAATTTAGTTTTCATAGAGACAAAAAAACCCTAAAACAAAACAAAACATCAACAACAAAAAAGTAATTTCTGATTTAAACCTCCTGGCAGGCTTTTAAAATATTTCAAGGAAAACATAACATGATTTTTTTGTATCTGTCAAGCGTATTTCTTCTTAAATATTGTATTTGCTTGTGAAGTACTGTGTTCTTGTTTTCCCCAAGAAGTTTTCATGATTACCCTCTTAAGGTTGGAAATCTCTCAAAGAACTTTCATAGTTATAATTCTTTTCTCCTCCTTCCCCAACTTTTTATTCTGTCATTGTGAAATTCTACACTTTCTGAGTATACTGCAAAGACAAAATGCCATTGACATTAAGCACTCATATTTTCTGCCTTAAGGTTTTGTGGGTTGTAAATATGCTCTCTCATACCTGACTTTTGATATTCACTGACTTTTTCTCAAGAGATCTATTCCATAGTAGTACAGTTCTCATTATTATTAGCTTTTCCTGTGGCACATTCTGCCCCTTTCATGAAGTGTTTTGCTTGATTTTTTTTTTTTTTTTAAGACTGGGGAGAAAAAAGAAGGAAGGAATTTGACATTTAATAACTGTAAGATTTTTTTTTGGTAGTGCAAGGTAGAATCTTGGCTACAGAAAGGTATCTTTCCTAATTTAAATAATTATTTTCTTTGACATTTATGTCATCATGGGAAAAATTTTATTGTGGTTCTTAACATTTAATTATGATATGAATATTCAGAACAGTCATGTAGTGGACAAAAGCACCTGCAAAAACCAACATTTAAACTCTCTCCCAACTTAGTAATGAAATTATGAAAGAGTCAGAAGGATAAGCAGCCCATATACTTCTTTTACCATAACTGGCTCCATGACAGACTTGTGATGAACTGCCTCATGCTGACCACTACAACATTGTTGGTGAGACTCACGCTGGGTGTGGGACTTTGCTTTTCTCCAGGTGGTGGAGAAAGATTTTTCAGTTTTCGTAGTTTTGTCTTCTTTGATACAAAATGGATGAGCCCTTGAAAGATCCTTGAAATAAAGACATGATTTGAACAGAAAGAGGAGCAAGAATCAATGGCTGTATGTGTTGTACAAGCTGATTCAAAGTGAAGTTTATGATCCCATTTTGGATACACCTACTGTCTATGCCCTGAAAGGTGCCATCTGAAGTTAAATGATAGCAAAAGTGATAGAAAAAAAAGGGTACAACCTTTTTACAGAGAGGGATATCACTCTAGAAGCATTTTTAAAACATCTTTCTGATATTTTGCTGAACTCACTGTGTCAAGCCTCCTAGACTCTACAAAACCTCTGGACCACAGTAATCTGACTCTTGTGAATTGTTCACATTGCTATTGCTTTCCATATATATAATTGTTTAAGAGGTGATGGCACATTATTTACAAAACATGTCTATAAGAGTGTGTATTGACAAGAGTGTGTTCTTCTACGTCCTAATTTTTCTTTACAGTATTTCTGCTCCTCTTTAGGATTTTTTTTTTGCCATGGATATCACTAGTCCTGATTAAGCTCCACAAGAAAAATGACATTTGGCCTTCCCTTCATTTGCTGATTTTTGTGGTACTTTAAAAATAGGGAAAGAAAAGTGAAAAACGTTGTGTTCTCTTCTGTTGACAGTTCAAGGACCCTTACAGTATGAGGCACTGACTGATCAGGAACGAAGTGCAGTCACAAGCACAAGATATACCCAGAGAACTCAAGAGAAATAATTTTCTCTTCTTACTTTTAAAGGTCTTTAATCTTCATATTAGAAGGTTAAAAATATAGTTAGATAGTGGGTTTGGATTTTTTTTCCCAATTTTGTGTCTTTAACATTCAGGAAAAAAAATAGTGATGAGAAAGTCACTCCAGAACTGCGTCCAGTTCTGGAGCCCCTATTACAATGAGGGTTATGGAAATGCTGGAACGTGTCCAGAGAAGGGCCAGCAGGATGATCAGAGGGCTGGAGCACCTCTCCTGTGAGGACAGACTGAAAGAGTTGGGGCTGTTCAGTCTGGAGAAGAGAAGGCTCCCAGGTGACCTTATTGTGGCCTTCCAGTATCTGAAGGGGGCCTACAAGAAAGCTGGGGAGGGACTTTTAGGCTATCAGGTAGTGATAGGACTAGGGGGAATGGAATAAAGCTGGAAGTGGGGAGATTCAGGCTGGATGTGAGGAAGAAGTTCTTCACCATGAGAGTGGTGAGAGCCTGGAATGGGTTGTCCAGGGAGGTGGTTGAGGCCCCATCCCTGGAGGTGTTTCAGGCCAGGCTGGATGAGGCTGTGGCCAGCCTGATGTAGTGTGAGGTGTCCCTGCCCATGGCAGGGGGGTTGGAACTAGATGATCCTTGTGGTCCCTTTCAACCCTGACTGATTCTATGATTCTAAGAGAAGGCTAAATGAGAGGGCATGCTTTATATTTAGGTAATTTTGAGTGTTTCCTTATTCTGACCCATTGTTCCTAGATCATTTTAGCCCTTTCTATCCCATTCCATTCACAGAGAGATGGGATGACTGGCCTCCAGCTGGAGTGCTGCTCTTGTTATAGCTCAGAGTGTTCCTGTGAAAATGATCAGCAGGACTACAATAAGTTGCTAATGGAGAGAGAAAAAGGATGGGTCAGTATCTAAGTGTTCAGTATCACTCATGCCACTGATACTACTGAAAACTGCTCACATATCTTTGAAAAGTGAGTTCCCCATCTTTTAAAAGATGTATTGGTCAGTAGATATTGATAGAGAGCCCTGTAAAAGCATTCTTTGTTGAGAGGCCGGTCTGTCTGTGAGAACAGCCCCAAAAAGGTGCCTGGGGTATGGAGATGTGATCTGTATCCGAGGTCAGCTGCAGATCTTGGCTTTTTATCTCAAATATTATCATCTCTTGTGGTTAAGCCTTGAGAAGTCCCATTCAGCTCATGTATTGGCTAAGACAGCAGCTGCCATGAAAAAAATAATACCTTTCTGGGGCTGTTGCAGACATATGACTTCTAAACACCAGCTGCAAAAGGTCATATATAACATACAAACGGTACCACCTGTAGTGGTACACTCTAGGTCAGCAATAAACAGCTCAAATAATAATAATTTACAATCTTGCAAATAGTTGTGCAATAATGGTGCTGAGGCTAGAGGGGATGGAGAAATTTTCTTCTGCATTTTACTCTGTGTGTAGGAGGGTCAGAGGAAGATTTAAATATGGGTTTTCTCTAGACATACAGAAATATATTTATACATTTTAAAAGAGTTTTGCTGGTGTAATGAGGGACTTTTTTTGTGCTATATATGTTGTATTGTACCTATGTTGATTTGGTGCTGCTGTCACCTTGCACTGCAAAAGGTGTGAGTATGTGGGCATGAGGGATAACTGAATGTGTTTACACAAAATTATGCATTAACTGCACTGTGCAACTCAATGACACAACTGATCCTGAGCAGCAGACACTTGGGTAGGCACAAAGTGCTCAGTTTCCAGAGGGAGCTGAGTTATCCCTGTAGAAGCCTAGAAATATATACTCCCCTTCTACCTAACCAGAATGAGGATAAGTAGATGAACAGCAGAAAGTAAACAAGTCAAATGAAATGTGGGAAAGCAGTAATGAAAAGTGTTTATTAAACAACTGCTGCCACCATGTACTCCTTACAAAAACCACCCCTGATTTATCATTTCATGGAGATCTTGCAGACCAGTAATTACTGAAAGTTCTTATTTAATGAAGGTGAGAGCACATGGGAAAAATTCTGCTTATACTCTTCCCACTGTCCCACTCCAAGTGTGGCTGTGAATTCAGATATGAATCTCAGAGAGCTAGGTAAAAAGAACAGTTGAAAACAGATGGCAGCAGTTACAACTGGCATATTCCCAGTTGGTGGCTTTAGCATTTAGAAATGAGCATCTGTTCTTCTTCCCTATTGCAAAATAGTTTTAACTCAGAGGTGTTAAAAATATGTAACTTGCTGTTTTATTCATTTTTGCTGTTTACTGACTTTAATTACTTACATCAAATGGAAAGTACAATGTTTACCTGTGTGGCAAGGGAATCAAAACAGAAATACAGGTCTCTGAAGCAGAACCTGAGGTTATAAAGTGTGGGGTGGGGAAGATAAAATTGTGTGGTTTTCTCTTAATGCTGGAAATGTAGAGGTAGGGTATTGAAAGCTGAAGCCATAATGACATGAAGATCCAACCTCTGTAACAGATTTGTGATGCTCTTTTCAAGTATCATCTTTTTAATAGCTATTAATAAACTCTTGAGATTAAAGAAAAGAGTCATGACCACTTCCCTGCTGCACCATCTAAAAGCACTGAAAATTCCAGTTCTGGCGTCTTAGAGGATCAGTATCAGTTTGAGGTTAATTCTTACTTTGCTAGAGAAAGTGTAGAGCTGGGTATCATTAAAAACGGAAAAAAAAAAAAAGAAAAATCCATTTTATGTATAATTTGTATTATCTGTTTTTTGTAGCATCAGACAGCATCTTTGTGAAATGCAAAAAGAATTCATAAACTAGATTTGTAAGACAACTCTATGAACATATTTGCACATTTTTAGCCAGAAATGACTATGACAGGTGACAACCTTAATTTATTGTGACTGTGCATAAAATCATGGCAATTAGGCTTTTAAGCCTGAATCTTTGCTATTGAGAGCGAGGGTCCATCTGGATGGATCTGGCCATGGGATTAATTCTTCAGGGCACAATTCTTTGCATATCTTTTGGACCATTAATGCCTATTATAAGGACAATAAAAGAGGCTTTTCTACTACAAAGTACTGAGAATGTGCTTGCAGATCATGATAGAGGTAGATGGAATTATTTTTCTGATGCAAGACTTCTCAAGATGAAAGATCACAGGATAGAATGACAGACAGCTGACCATATGCCTGAAGGATTTCTCATCTAAGATATATCAGGACTCTGTTGTGTTATGACTTCACTTAAAATATATATATTGAGGAGACAGAGCAAATGAGTTGTTTTAAACTGTTACTTTCAAGGTGATATTCCTACCTCTATTCTTTTGAATCCTGTTTGACTTTGCCAGTCTCTGGCCCACACAAACCTGTTTTGAGTGGAAGTTAGATAATTAAAAATGAATCCTGACAGAATAATACTTATTCTGGTTGCTGGAAAGGAATTGGAAGATGTGATAAACCTGATGGTTGCTGTTTGGGTTTAAGAGTTTACATCCCTTTTGTTTGTTTATTTCCAGGCCCAGTGATCCCATTGAGTTTGGAGCTGCTTGCAGAGAAAGGTAACATAAAAAGTGCAATTTTCTTTGTTCTGATTAAACAAGCATAGAAGTCTTTCATCAGGTGGCATCGTTGGGAAAATAATGGAAGTCCTAGAGGTGGGACTATTGGAATATGATATTTGGGTAACTCCATTAGATCTCACATAGCAGACTTTCCTAGGCCTTGTGAGAGATGTTTGTATGTAAAATGTTGAAAAGCAAGTTTTACACAGGAGATATTTTATTTGTATTTACTTTGTAAACCAGATGTTTTGGCTAATCCACCCATAGTGTATCAGGTTGCCAGGAACCAGGTAATGGACATATAGAAATAATCATGTCATACTTTTTGTTAGAAATTGATTTTGAAGATTCTTGCTTCACATCTATCCCTGGTTTCAGTATTTGAAAACAGAAAATCCTTTCTGAGAATAATGCAGTGTGTTGCTTACCCAGGCCTGTAATTTTATTTCTTCCCTTATGAATTAACTGAGCCCTTGAGCTGCATGGTAATAAAGGTTTCTGAAAGAACTGTTTTCATTCTTGTAATCGAAGAGGTTTGCTGTACTTTTTGAATGGCACAGGGTTTTGCTGTATCTGTGTCCTTCTTTCTGTCCCTGAAAGACAAAGAGTATTTATTGAGAAGTAAATACTCTGTATTTATTCCTGTAAATACAACTGCAGTGAGTTAATTAGTGTCAGATCATTAGGATTCATGTCAATAATACCTACTGACAAAAGCTATCTTTTGTCATAGATAGATAGAAAAGATCACATTACAATGTGATATTTTGGGTTAAAAACTACGATTCTCTGCCTCAGTTTTAATGCAAAAGTAATGTAGAACACATTTTTTGTGATCACTGGCTTATAGGACCAAATCCAACCCCAAATGCTTGTATGTGGTTGTTTTGAACTTCAAGCACATGGGTGCACTTATAAACGCACTTACAAAGAGCTTGAATTTGATGCCTTGTGGCATTTGGCACTTAAAAGGATGGGGAAACCAAAAATACAGGGTATAATTCTGTCTTTTAGCCTCAATTTTTTTTTTTTTTTGTGCACTTAATGGACTGAACATAAAATTGTAGCGGAGAAGAGAATGATCAGTAATAACCATCTACAAGCATGTCTTTGTGGTGGTTTATGTCTCATACTCTATGGAAGTCTGTCTTTAATTTTTGTTCCAAACCCTTAAGTTTACTAACCTGTATCTTTCCTTGTAAAAAACTTTTGTTGATTCAAAAGAAAGTAAATGTCCTGGTTTCAGACAACCTGCTCTCACAAGAAAGCCCCTCCCACACAGACAGGAGGGAAAGTAAGACAAAACAAAGCCCTGGGTTGAGTTAAGGAGCTTAATGAGGTGACACAATGTACAGTTACCTTAGCTCATTTTGCACAACAAAAGAAGCAGCAGAAGAAGCCCAAATGACCCCTCCCATCCCCCAAGCTCCAGCCTGCCCAGCAGAAAAGACCAACACCCGAAACTGGAAGTCAAAATTAGCAACTGGGAACCGGAAGCCTCTCATGTTGTAATCTGAACTTCAAGCCCCATGATATTTTGCTCTGGCCAGCACTTTTGTTTTAAAGCTGGCATGATGTCATCGTGGTACCAAATACTCATTGCGAGATTCAGTTGGCTAAACCCATGACAGTAAACTATTTATTTGTTCTGCATTGTGGTGACTTTACTAGATCTGTATCTGAAATGTGCTTTATTATTTTTAAAAAACCTACGAACCTTTTACATGTGATTATATTTACATTTAAATGCTGTTCCACATTGATAAATAGAGGTGAATTTTCTGGTTGAACCTGAGCTTTTGTTAATAGCAATATTTTGTGATTAAGTTAAGCTGAATGGAAGCAATATTTTATTTATTTATTTATATTATTTATTTATTTATTTATTTTAAAGATGTTTACCAAGCAGCTTGTATCCATTTATTTAGCTTGGCTAGAAAGTTAGTGTTGGCAAAACTTGAGGCATATCATTAATCTAAGTTGTCCACCTGCCTCAATTTTTTTTTAAAATGGAGTCTCTAATGGAAGTCCTGTGGTGTGTAAGCGTCTGTATCCTCCACAGTTTGTGTACTTCATATCATAGGCAGTTAGAAAACTAGCATTACAGGGTGAGGCTGATTTCCATACGTACATATGGAGACTAGAAGCAACCATTGCCAGCAGAGTTTTAGTCATTGACCTTTAGCCTGCCACCAGGATTTCCAGCTGATGATAATGTAGGTAACTTTCTCTGTGTATTAATCATGACAATGAACCAAGACCATGCTTTCTGATTGTGTTACATACTCATTTTGCAATCTCAGAGATGTGGTATTTAATCAGAATCAGGTCATAAGGACTTTGACTCTTATGCATAGCCCAGGTTATCAGTGTAGTGAGACGAACTAGCTGCTCTGTCCAGATCCAACATGTTGTCTATCATAGACATACAATCTTTATGACCTCAGTTCCCAGGTCTGGGTTTTCTTTCATGTCACAGGTAGCACTATGACAGCATCATTTCTCCACAAACTGACGTTGGAAATTAAGCATGACATAGAATGAAGACACAAAAATTGTTATCATTTAGTGATCATTAACACCTATAAATGATAACAGGAACATTTCAAAACCAGAACTAAATAGCTATGCTGTATATTTGAATGACCTTCTAGAATACTGCTATAAATCACTGGGCAAGTTCCAGCTTGTTTCTATATGTCTATGTGAGAGCACGTACGTGTCAGTATATGTATGAGCATGTGCATAGAACTAAGCAAACAATTTGAAATGAGTTATTGTATAAAGCTTTGTGAGGTTGTTCCTTGTGTTCATGAACAAATTGTACACATTTCTATATGTCTGTTGATATGGAAAATTCAAGGAGCTTAAAAGTAATCACTGACTTTGTGGTACTGCTTCAGTCAGTGACTGGAAGAGTTAACTTCTTAAAATCAGATTGCTGAGATGAATGTTTATGCAAAACGCATTTGATTCCTGTAAATATCCAAACAAGTAATTCTCATGTTTGCATATGCTGTGCATTCGTACTGGAGGAATGCATGTGAATTAGTATATAAAAAGAGAGAAAACTAACTCTCAATAGAGAGTGGTGTCACAATCTAATCCTTGAGATTCTTTCAGATGGGTAAGCTCTGCTCTTTCCCACATTTGCAGGTTTGGTCACCAGAATCCTGAGCTAGTGCAATTAAATTAGAATGTTAAATAAAATTAGGAAGCAGCAGCTTTCCATTCATCATGGTCTTACAAATGGAATAAATACTCCAAGATTTATATGCGTGTCTGTAGTTGCAAGTGGTACTGAATCAGTTCTGCCACTGAAACAGTGATAGAGGTGTCCAAAGCTGCTATAGGGGCCTCATTCTCAATAAGGATTTTTGGGTCTCATGGTCATATGCTGCTAGTAACAACTTGAAACTGATGACTGATTTCTGAAGATCCACCTTTAAGATGAGGATTTCTACTGATAGTCTTTGAAAAAGGTTGCAGAAGGAGTGTCAGAAGAAAATACATAAAATAGTAAGAAAGATTTGGTGCTCTGACATTAAGTAAAACTGCTCTCAAAGTCCCTACTGTGGAAGCTTTGAACAGCTGATATTTTAGGATTGTTCCTCTGTCCTGGTTTAAGTCATCCAACTTTCATAAGCAAGCCCCACCACCACAGGTGGGAGGGAAAGTAACTCCAGAAGCTCTGGGTTGAGATATGAAATTTCATGGAAATAATACAGTGTACAGTCACAGAACCTGCCATGGGCAGGAACACTTTCCAGTAAATCAGGTTGCCCAGAGCCACATCCAGCCTGGCCTTAAAAACGTCCAGGGCTGGGGCTTCTACCACCTCCCTGGGCAACCTGTTCCAGTGTCCAATCATCCTTATGAGCTTCTTCCTAACATCTAATCTAAATGTCTCCTCCTCTAGCTTGTGTCCATTCCCCCTAGTCCTATCACTACCCAATGCCCTAAAAAGTCCCTCCCCAGCTTTCTTGTAGGCCTCCTTCAGATATTGGAAGGCCACAATAAGGTCTTCTCAGAGCCTTCTCTTCTCCAAACTGAACAACTTCAACTCTTTCAGCCTGTTGCCATAGGAGAGGTGCTCCAGCCCTCTGACCATCCTTGTGGCTCTTCTCTGGACATGTTCCAGCACATCCATATTTTGTAATAGGGGCTCCAGAACTGGACACAGTACTCCAGTTGTGGTTTCATGAGAGCATTGTAGATGGGAAGAATCACCTCACTTGACCTGCTGGCTATGCTTCTCTTGATGCAATCCAGGACATGGTTGACTTTCTGGGCTGCAAGTGTACCCTGGTGGCTCATATTAAGCTTCTTACCTACCAGCATCTCCAATCCCTTAGTGTATTTCCAGGAAAAGCACAGCAAAAGCAGAAGCAGCAGCAGAAGCTAGGCATAAAACCACCCCACTCACCCCAGAAGCCCACAGCCTGCCCAGCAGAAAAGACCAACATCTTAAAACTGGGCACTGGAAACCGCAAATGGAAACAGGAAGCCTCTTGTGTTACAACTCAAACTACAAACTCCAGAATCACAGAAAACATCCAGTTAGAAGAGACCTTGAAGATTATCCAGTCCAACCTTCCACCCAACACTGAAGGGTCAACACTAAACCATGTCCATAAGCTCTGGGTTCATGCACTGCTTAAACACTTCCAGGGATGGTGACTTCACCACTACCCTGGGCAGACCATTCCAATGTCTGATAACCCTCTCAGTAATGCAATAATACTTTGCTCCATCCAGCACATTCATTTTGAAGTTGGCATGGTGAAAACATGGTATTGAACAGTCACCAGCAGATTCAATTGCCTAAACCCAGGACATCTTCAAATTCCCAAATTCAGACATATTAGGCTGACAGATTGCACTTTGTCCTGATACACCTAAATGTTTACATTTTAATTCTGGTGAGTTGACCCATGATGCAATTTCTGTGTAGGCAGAGCTTTATTTGAACCGACCTCCCTGAGGAAGCTCATGTGTCTCAGACTAGGTTATGAAGAATATTGATATTTCAATTTTCTTCTACTTGCCTTGATTCAATGGCAATTACTTTCATTAGAGCACCCAAAGAGATCATACTGGGGGGAATGTGGCTATTTAAAGCAAATTTTCTGAAATCAGTCTTTCATTTTCAGTCCCAAACAGAGCTGTCCTTTGCTGCTTCCTTAGTGTGTATCTATTTCTTTTCTCCACTATAAATGCCCAGTCACTCTGTTGATTATTATTCCTGGATTCTCATATAATGTTTTTCACTGGAGCACTAGTGTATCTTTGCAAATATTTAGGATATAACTATATCAGTATCTGTTATTTTTATTTTATTTTATTTTATTTTATTTTATTTTATTTTATTTTATTTTATTTTATTTTATTTTATTTTATTTTATTTTATTTTATGTTAATATCCCTTATAGTCATACCGATACATTTACCTCTGAACACATCCTTTCAGATCTTCTAAGATGTAGGATAGCCTCTAGAGAGGCTTACCCTTCTAATTCTATCATCCCTCAAAGAAAGCAATCCTTTTTTGTTTTGTTCTGTTTTGTTTGGTTTGGTTTGGTTGGTTGATTGTTTTTTTGTTAAGAAGCAGAGGAAAGAAGGAATTATGGGGAGACAAGTAGTCTGAAACCTGCAAAGTGTTTTGACTAGGAGCCAAAAGAAAAAGCTCCTTCTTCACCAGTGAAATAAAAATTTAGGCCAGTGAATATAAAACATATTGTACTTGGGTTTGTTTGCAGGTTTTTTTATTTATTTCCAAGGAAAACTTGATAGAATCTAAGATGGAATTTTCCATTATTCATTGTCTGGGTTTAATGCAAAGTTTTAATAGAGCTCAGATATTAAATATGGATAATGAAACTTTGTGTAGTAAAGTTGATTCAGAGATTACATTATTTCATAGCTGCAAAAAGGAATCCATTAATAATATATCAGTATTAACCTGTGTGTTATTTGCTATATGGTCAGATTTAGATATGGTCTGAAATTGGTTGGAGCAATTTTAGACAGATGGGTTTGCTCCTTTGAAGGCCATTTGTGGTACATGCTGTCATTATGTTGAGCAATTAATTCTTGTGCTAGTTTTAGGCTATGCGTTTACAAGTTTTCACAGATCTTGAGCATAAAGTGGTAAAAATGTAAATAAATCACTATTCGGTGTAGAAAGGAAAATAATGATTATTCTAAACAATCCCATTGGAGAGATATCTACCATAAGATTTGGTTCCCAAAAAAATTTTGTCTCTCTTCTCACCTCTTCTCTTTGGGAGAGACTAACTGGCTTCATTGACCTTGGCTGCATCGCTTTTATTTTGGCTAAGTCTAATATCTCTCTTTTCTCTCTTTTGTCCCTTTTGTACAGGGGAGTAAGGGAGAGACAGGGAGGGAGAAGCTGTGGCAGCACCCCTGGTCTTTGCCCAGGGGGGTCCTTGTGCTGTTTGTTAATTGTAAATACCTGTAAATATTGTAAATACTGTGTATTTTGTACATATTCATGGCATTCCATTGTAGACTGTAGATTTGCTTGTAAATACAGCTTTCATTTGCTTCCAAACTGAGCTGGGCTGGCAAGGTTAATGTGGCAGAGGGGAGGAATTTTCAACCCATCACAATTCTGTAGCATGTAGTCTCTGCAAAGGGCAGTGCTCGTGGCAGTGCTTCTAAGCGATGTCCTTTTTGCTCTCAAGAAACAGTAATTTGTGCCATCCTTTCCACTGTTACAAATGTTCTTCTCTCTGTAGTAGGCAGGCTCTGTGCAGAGCAGCCACAACAGCTGATCTCTGCTCTCTGGTTCATGGAAGGGAATAAAGCATCTCATGCATCTTTAATCAACTTATCTGTCATGTACTTCATGATGAAAGAAGGCAAATCTCAAAGCAGGTTTATCCTTCTCCCATGAGGTCATGAGGAGGCTGATGGCCATATTAGTGAAGGCTGAATACCTGTGTTGGACTCTGGGATGAGTTGTGAGGGGCTGATTTTTTTTTTAACCTAAGCCATGCAGCTGCCAGGGGTGGGATACATCCTATCCCTGCTGCTCTCAACCTGCATTTCAGTGAGAGATAAGGTTTTTCCTCTTGGAGACATCCGTTTATGAGTAAGCTTCCTTCTCTTAGAGCTGCTGATTGAATGCCACTTAAAAAGACCTTGGGGTGAGGCGAGTTTTGTCTTTGGGATACTCTTATCAACAACAAAGCAGCTCTGAATTGCATGGCAGAGATGCAACAAGACTGGGAAAGCATATGTGCATGAAAGCAGAAAATCTTCAAGGGATTATACTTAAAGGTTATCATGATACTAGTCACACAGGTATAACAAATCTGTGACCAACTCTGAACAAAGCTAACACTGAAAAAACAAAAGACTCTCTGTCACCCAGCCCTATCCGTCACACCTACAAACTTTCATGCATTCATGTATTGCAAGGTCATCTTTGTTTAAGAGACTACATTTATATGACCCTCTCACTTAGTTCCTTCCTTCCTGAAAGTCCTGTCAAACTAATTCCTGTCCTTAGGTGCTAAAGTTGGAATTCTGCATTTAAAAGAACAGTGGCTTGACAGCTGGGTCATAGATCCTGGTGCTTGTTGCAGCCCACCTATCTGTATCTGCAGTGATTCAAGCCCTCTAGCCACTACTGAACTTGTATAAGTAAGATCTCTAAAAGAATGGGGGAACAAATTTTTATTGTTCCTCTACCATACTGTTTAGAAATGTGTCCAGAAATACACAGGGAATAAAAACCTGCAACAAATAACAGGGACCGAGTGCCTTGTGTTGTACAATTTACCATTCTGCTTGTCTATTTGGTTTTCTTTATTTTCTTTCAACCATATGACTGGCCTCACCTCTTTGTCTTCAGCAGCTGAACAAAACGCACAGTGCTATATTCAGAAGCACCCACTTATTCCTTACAGCTTTTGTGACAAAGCTGTCCCTCCACATGTCCATGTTGGCCTCTGACCCTACACATTTACTTCAAGTAAACATGCCAGATGGCAGAGAAAAGTGGTAGGGCAAAGAACAACCCTCTAGGGGCCAGGAGTCATGAAATCCTTCTCCACAAAGAACACTTAAAAGCAACCATTTCAACAGATGCCTTAGAGCAAGTTCTCAACTAGAATGAAAGGGAGAGAGAAAAAAATAAGTAAAAAAAACCCTCCAATCCCAATCTCTCGTTACATATTTTGTTTTCTGTGCCACCAGCTACATTAGTAGTAAAAACAAATAAAAATGTGAGTAATCATTAGGAAAGACAGACAGATGGACTGAGTTTTTTAGGCAGAGAGGTGGAGGCGGGCTTGCATTTGGAAATGAGCATTCAAATCTGGAGCTTGAATACTGCAATGACCCCTGCAATGTTTCTGTTGTCCCTCTTCCTCTCTGGGGGTACTGTCAGAAGACAAGGGGTGAAGTCACTGCTGTCACTTTTGAGCCTGTTGCTCTCTTTTGCACAGAGGAAAAAGTTCAAATCAGACAGCACTTCCTTATGTGGGGCCATTGCCTTCTGCCAGTGACTGTGATAGTTGTGCAGAAAAGAAAAATATAGAGAAAAAGAGCATCAAAGTTCAAGGAAGTGCCTCCAATTAGCCTGTCTAACAGCAGGAGGAAGCAGAGACATTTTATGGTGTATACTGTAACCCCAGCTAGCTGACTTAGTCCAAGATACTGCTTCTACCAGTAGACAGAA
Organism: Indicator indicator; assembly: GCF_027791375.1. Taxonomy (NCBI): domain Eukaryota; kingdom Metazoa; phylum Chordata; class Aves; order Piciformes; family Indicatoridae; genus Indicator; species Indicator indicator. The sequence continues at coordinate 77,733,758 of NC_072053.1, forward strand.
CTTGCTTGAAACCCCTTGGTCATCATCCATCTGCTTTACACTTATTGTGGCTTGGTAGACAAGGTGGAAATGTGTTCAGTTCATTAGTTCTTCAGCTTTATCTCAAAGGGGATGCTCACAGATCTCCTCAGTCCACCTCCTGTTTGCAACCTTAGGATCAAATCCTGTGTGTTTATCTCTGGGTGATCAATGCTGGGATGCGTGCTGGGACACAATGACTTTTACTCCGGGTCTACGTGCTGATTTACTTGCCTAGATATAGAATTCAGTGACTTAAAATAAGTCCTTTTGCAGCATCTTTTTCAATTCAGTGACTTAAAATAAGTCCTTTTGCAGCATCTTTTTCTGAAATGTAAGGGACAGGCTGACCCATGCACAGAAGTGGTTTGAACACACACCTCATGGTTTGAAAGCAATGTTTGTAACTAGCATTCTGAAAAACTCTTTCCCTTGTCTGGCCCAGAGCAGTTGACTGTAGGAGGCAAGTAACCACTGATTTTTCTTTTGCTTTGCAGGCAGATAGGAAGGAGCATGCAGAATGGAATTACCTTCCTATGGACAAACTACAAGCCTCACAGCACCTCAGTTGCTTTCCTCCCAGATATCTTTCCTGTGTCCTGCAATGCCCTGGGGAGGAAGGTGAAGCTGGACAAGGATGCAGACTGCTTCCCACATAGCCAGCCCTAAGCTGCTTCCTTTGCTTCATGCAGAGTTCATCTAAGGTCCTCTTGCTGCCATCTTTTTTTCTGGCTAATGCTTCGTTCTGTAATTTTGAACTGTCTCACTTCTCCCAGTAATTTTTGTTTCATAGAGACAGCTATGATTATGACAAGGCTGGGGACCTTCTCCTGCAGCTAATCTATTTATTTACTTTTAGCTGATCTGTTTTCATTGGGAAAATGTCATTAAGCCCTCCTGAGGATGTGGCCCAGAAATATATTGTTTAAAAAAACATCTTCACCTGCATCCATAAAGTAAGCAAAAGAGCACTTTCAAAAAGGTCTTTAAACTTTTCAACATGCATTAAACACTCTCCATATTTCAGGAGGAAAATAATTAACTTTTAAAATACAAATCCCCTAGTCTTCCCAGAATAGATTTAGGTGCTGATATTTTTTAATATTGGGGATTTCAAACTTTTAATTACAATTGGTGCTAGGCATAGAGATCCTATTACACTCCTTGCATTGAAAAATATTCTACACTCCCTCACTTATTATATAAAACATTCTAGTTTTTAAAACAGAGTTTAGAGATAGCAATGGCGATTTTATAGCCTTGTCTCTAGATTACAAAATTGTCATTGATCATTTCATCTCACTATTGTGGAAGACTACATAATTATGCTTATGTAATGCACATGATTGTGCAAAATAGCTGTAATTATTTGTTGTGAAAATGTGTGCTGTATTTAAATTCAAATAGCAAATACATCACAGCAGCTGTTTAGCTCTAAGAGACCCCTTGGGCAAGCTGAAGCACAGAGGCAAAGAGGACACACATAGGTGTCAGTCACACTCTACCACCTTCTGTTGAAATGTCTTCAAATATGGTTTTTGTGAAGGATGTGAAAGAAATGACAAAACTTGTGGTAAGAGGAACTAAAGTCTGTAAGTTGTTATAAATCTCTTCTAGATGACATGTCAATGATGTCTGTAAGGAACCAACAAGACAGGGGATATGTTGGTACTTCCCTGGTTCATCTCTTTAAAAAAACAAAACTTAACAAAGCAAAGCAAAACACAGAAGTGTATTTGAAATGGTAGCTTTCTCTCTTCCTCATTTTCTATACGTCCCTTTCTTTCATAAACCTCTTCCCTTAACTGACTGCATGATGAAGCCTTCCTAATCCTGGGCTGTTAATATGTGCTGGATATACTTGCTCAAGTTTTCCACAGAGCTGGGAAGGTTAAAAGCTTGTCTTCTTGAAAATGAAAGCAGAGATTCTTATATAATTACACAACGACATGGAATGGATATTAAAAAAAGCATCAGCTGTCATGGGACTTGAAATAGAATTGCAGCACTGCCCACACTCTGGGACCACAAACCTAGCCTGAAAACTAGAGCAACTAGCCCTGCTGGTATTAACGGAGAACTGCAAGAGGAGCATTAGAGCCATGTCACAGCCCTTACTCTGGGATGAGGGTCAGGATGCATGAAGCCTTCAGAATAAGTTAGCAATGCCCATTCTGAATACAGAAACTCGGGTAAATTACTGCACTCATGCAACAGTGACCAACCCTCACTGCAACACCACACTTGAAAGGAAATGGAGGGAATGTGGGAATGTGAACATTAGTCAGCAACCTAGAATAACAATGCTGAGGCAAAGATCTTTCAGAACAAGTATTTCCCTGTGAAGAATGCAAGTATTATGTCCTGTTGCCAACTTGCACCTACCCCTGCCTCAGGTTGTCTTTCTAGTGCTGCTTTTTTGCTTACACTAAGCAAAAGGAAAGGGGCACCTCTATGCAACACACTGTTTTATTGGATACGAAGCATCTTATTTACATTTGGCTGAACAGTGTTTCTGGTTACTTTGCCACCAGCCAAATGTTATAATTAGGAATGTACTGCTCCCTTAGCTACAATAGGTCTAAGCGTCAGTGTACAGAACGTTCCAGCACTGTATTTCCTCTTGAAATCTAACTTGTTTCTTCTGAATCTGCTTTTCCCCTCAATTTCTGCATAGATATGGAGAAAATGAATTGTATGGGGTCTGGCTAGTGATTCCTGACAGTTCTGGAGGGGTTATTCTGTGGCACTTTTTAGGCTGAGGGGAGGGAATTACTCAAACACAGGAAGTGTCTCCAGAGGGGCTGGTCTGCTGTAGGAAGAGCTTTATCTCTCCTTACACATTTGCACAGCATCTGTGCTAGCAGAGCAATGTGTTGGCCTGTGCACAGAGATGTGTCTAGCAGAGATGATGAGAAATCAGTTCCCCAGGCAGGAACTCCAGAACCATTGAGATGAACTTGTTCAGCAGAGCAGTCGCTCTGAGCTTTGCTTTGCAACAGGAGGCTGTGAGGTGTGGGTGTAGGGAGAGACAAACAGTACTGAGGGCATATAGTGCATGCGCGAGGCTTAGTTTGAGGGAAGGGCAGAGTATGCTGTGCTCGGTTGATTGGGAGGATCAATAATATGATTTTCCTCAAACATTGCAATAAAAATTAAAATTGCTATCCTGGCATTGATATTGTTATCCCTGGGCTAGAAACTATCATCCTCCTAAGAGAAGTGAATCTCATAAGAATATATGAAACTGAATACAGTAAGAAATGAAAATCCTGATAAAAATAGAAGCATCACAGGCATTTTACAATATTGCAGAAAACATTAATCAAGCTAAAATTAAGATGCTTGGGAACTTGAGTATTTTCCTTGTGGGAAAGGTAACCAAGCTACTCTGCCTTCCAATTCTTTTACCTAAAATTAGTGATGAAATTCTCATAATAAAATTAATAATTGATACCCCATAATTGGTTTGTAGCCTATTACATTTGGTGGAGATTGACACAAATGGTTGTTACTAGGGAATGCTCAATGCTGCTAGTGCCCAGCAGTTGTTAGCTAAATAGAAACATAACTCCTGGGTGGCCCAGCACTTCTAAGCATCCAAATATCACAAATAAATCAGTTTCCTACTGTACACTGAGCTATATTTGGAACAAGTCTATTTGCAGAAATTGTAGTTCCAGCTGGCTGTGCATTTATGAAAAATGAATAGAAGCTTTACCACTCAACAGACATTTTAATGGCAAGAAGTGGTTAGTTATTGAGCTGGTCAAATGATATCCACAAATAGCCTATCTGCACTTTTTTCCTTCTACCAATGTTTGAATAAGCTCTAGTTCTTAAAATCTGCAAAGTAGTATTTTAACTAATGGTACCCCATGGTCCTTCCAGTAATTTGAAAGTTGTAGTAGAGATCTGACAGGACTGGAGGCTGCTGTTTGCTCTGCTCTTATTCCTAGCAGGGTTTTTTTGTGTAATGTTCATTTATCATGAAGTCAATTCTTGGGCCTTTGACCTTCAAAGGCTCTAGATTGTCTTTTGATATATGATGGCTCAACACTTACAAGGTTGTGGTACCTCCCTGCAAATGTTGGGTCAACACCTATTTTATGTTTGGAAACCGCTCTTTTATTCCTTGTGCTTTATATACAGCCATAACACGGAAGTGATGAGCACAGCTAAGGCCATTTTACTGCTTTGTTCCTATTAACCTCACTGAAACACAGGGAAGGAAGAGATGGATCATAGGCCTGACTCTTTGTGCACTTCCCAGTAATATTGGTTGCTAGCAGCAAGCATAAATTGCCTAGCGCACCTTCCTTTAGTACTCTGGCTGTGCCTTATCAGAATTGATACATTTTCTTGGTAAATTTCTGGCATAGCATCTTCAGAAGCAAATACTGGGTCAGTATGGCTCTGTGTGGTACATTACTTTTGCCTGTGGTGGCTGGAGGGAGAGAAGAGAGAAGGAAGCAATTTGCCTCAGTTTTGTTGCCCACCAGTGAGGAGACCAAGAGACTGTAAATTCCACATAAATAAATAGATGAATTTTGACGCTATACCAAACTTGCCTGTGTTCTCTGAATTCTGCAAATGCTTCTCATCTGTGCAGTATGAGAGTAGACATTTTATCATTGTCCATTATATGTGTGGGTATATTTATTATATTTGAGAACAGACATTTTATCATTGTCCATTACCACTGTGGGTTTATTTATTATTTCCCTGAGGAGCATGTAGAGACAAATATAGATGAAAGCAATCTCAGTCACTAAGATATGTCTAGGGTTTTTTGTGCCATAAGCTTTTTAGTGTGGATGGTTTGGTACATGGCCATTTCACCATCTCTGTGAGAATGGTTATCATCTCTGTGAGAATGGTTATCAGCTCTGGTCTTCACCACTCTCTTTGTGGGCAACGGATATGGCTCCAGAGTATGCAATCTGGCTCACAGCCTGAAATCATCACAGGCCTCCCAAGTCACCATTTGCTCTCTGAGCACAAAAGCACATCATTCCTTTCCAGTGGGAGAATTCCTGTGACACGCCTATTTAGACTTGCTTGTGCTGCCTAATACTTGAGATATTGCTGCTGCTGAAGCTTTCATGTGTATTTTATTGTAGAATCAGAAAAACAGTTTTGGAAAAGAGCTTGAGACCTGCTTAGTTAATCTTTTTATGCAATGCCAGTCCAAGGCAGGATCCTAAAAGCCCACTAACAGAGGCTGCAAACCCCCCAGACCACCTAGCCCTGTACTTTAATATCTCTTACCTCTAAAAGCTTTTTTTGATGTTAAACTTTAACCTTCACTTGCAACCCAGTTCACTAACATCTTCACTCCATAACAGAAGAGAGCAATTTTTATTTTCTCTCTTTCCTGTTAAGGATACTTTTACTGTATTTTAATATAGTAGTATATATACACACACAGCTGCCCTGGTTTTGCTTCTCTAAACCAGACATGTCTGCTTCCTTTATTATTTTCTTCTACCTCATATTTTCTAGATCTTCCATTAGTTTTCTTTCTATCATCTCCATTTGGTAAAGGTCAATTCTGAGCTATGTGTTCTGGTTGAGACCCTCCCATTTTTTAATATAGTGGAAAGATTACTTTACACATCTTACTCTCAGTTCATCTCCTCTTTTTATATATCTTCCTTTGATATTTATTTTTTTATTTTCTTTTTTTTTTTTTTCAAATAGTACATCACTCCTAATCTTGAATACAGTAAGAACATTTTTCTGGTGTGTTTGAAAACAGTATATTTGTAAATTTTTCTTGGTCTCTAGATTCCTATAGATAGGTGGCTTTATGGGTTTTGAGACCCTGAAGCAAAGTTAACATCAGCAATGAATAATTTTAAGCTGAAATTACCTCTTTGAAGTCTGCAACAAACACATGCAAACGCCACAGCATTTTTTTTAAATTTTTTTTTAGAATTTGGAAAGTTTACATTTTTCCCTCATTTTGGATTGCCTTTCCCATTTAATTAAGTCACTTTGGAAACCAGAGCAGAATCTATGAATGGTAAATAGACAGAGTATTTTCAATGCAGTTCTTCCTCAGAGCTGATGTATGACAATGCTTTCCAAAGGATGCCTGGGAATAATTATGCTTAGTTATCCAGAGTTACTTCTCCAAGCTATTACATAAAGGATTTTTCCTTCCTCACTTGTGACCATACTTTTTAATGTTTTCTATATAACAACACATCCTTATCACTAGGTGAAAATAAAATGATACTATATTGGGTGCAAGAGGGCAACAAGGCTCCTCTGAATGTGGGAAGGTATTAAATTCCATCTCGTGTTGTGATAAAGACTGTTCAAATGGGTCTTTTTTTTCCTTCCCAGAAACAATTACCTAGTGTAATAAACTATATCTGCATCAGACTTACACCAAACCTTCACATGAACTCACCTCTTTCCCTCTTGCCTGTTGACTTCCAGCTTCTGCTGCCCAAAGAGCAGCTCCATTTGTCTCCCTCGTTCTGTGAGAGCATAGGACCTGCCAATGAAGCCACTCTTTAGGCTGGGTATCAGTGAACCACAAAAAACAACCCGTGCTTTCCAAATCAGAGATGCTGGGTGCCCCCTCTGTGATTTGTTTGTGTCACTGATGATTGTGGATGTAATTTTTGCCTAAGAGCGTTATTTGTGTTTCTCTTCTCACTCTCACTCAATGGAGTGACAGAATCTAAACTTTCAGTCAGAAAAAATAAACAAACCCCAAAAAAAAAACCACCCCAACTCCCCCCGCCCAAAACCCCAAACATCCAAAGCAAACCAAATAAAGGAATAAATCAACCAACCAAACAAATGAACACAACCAGAAAATTCAGCTGGTCCTATTATGAAATTATGGGAATTCTTTTAACTACAAAGGTGCGAAAAATGGTGAGCAGGAGAAAATACCCCTTTGACATCACCTGGGAAAAGAATAACAAAATCCTTTTGTATAACCCAGTCCAGTTTAAACTGCTAAACAACAGATTTGCCTACAATGTATGAAATCAAGGAAGACAATATTCTTCCATGTTGCCTTCTTGGTGGTGCTCATGCTGACTTAAAGAGCATGAGTTGGCCATCTCCCTTTAGCTGTGATATTTGCAGTCTGATGTTCTTGTCCCATGCAAGAATGTTTATAATTTCACTAAAGCTATATTTTCACTCAAACCAATTCCCTTGTCATCCAAACTTTTGAAAAATTTCAGCAGGTGGACCTCAAGCACAAAGCAAAAAAAGCACAGTCACAGAGGGACCAAGTAAAAGTATTTTCCCTGACGAATTTCAGATATACTTAGAAAGGAGACAATGTCTCTGAGATTTGTTTTATTTCTATTTATCATTATGCATGTTTAAATAGTTGTTTATGATTCATAAGAAGCATGGACCTTGGTATGATGTGTGGAGTGCAAGTATAAAGCAGAGGTCACTATCTCTCCTTCCAGAGTTAGCAGCCTGGAATGTGTGATCTGTATTGACTCACACAGAGGTGGTGAGGTAAAACAAAACAGAGGGAACAACATCAGCAGTTGTGAGAACACCACTAAAATTCAGAAATTTAGCAAGGTATCATAGAACTTTTGGCTGTTGTGATTTAGACAAAACATGTGGAATGAAACGGTGGGCTGAAAAAGTATTATTGCCTTCAGTTTCTAGACTGATGATCACAAAGAAAAGTTTGTAATGCAACCAGGAAATGAGAAAAAAGCCACCCACCACTCACTGAATTAGATTCAAAAGTCATTGAGTTGGTCTTGATGATCCTTATGGGTCTCTTCAGACTCAAGGTATTCTATGAGTCAATGATAAAAATATCCTAAAATACGTTTGTTTGTTACAGAAGCCCTGTCATTATTCTAAGACAACGGTACTCTTCTGGACAAAGAAATGTATTCTTTCATTGGAGCAGAAGATATAGATGTGAGTTTTGTTTTCTTACTGCTTGGAAACTGCTTGTCTAATTTTCCCTGAAATTAAAATACAAAAAGAAAAGATTTCCTTTGGCAGGTCTTAACCTTGTTTGTTAACCTAAATTCAATAAACATGAACAACCAAAATATGTTTGTATTTTGAAAACTTTAAACCAATTGCAAGTGATTCTTATAGCAGTAGTGTATTTTAAGAGTTTAATTAAGTGTCACTCATTGTCATTTAGCAGAATCACATTTCTTCTCTTATAACATTGCAGAAATTGAAGAATTCATTTCCTTCCTTCCCATTTTATGCCCTCTGGGAAAGAAACAGGAAGTAAAAGTATCTATGAAAGGGTAAGGAAGAGCAAGTACATAAACAAATCTGACAAACAGGAGTATTCAAATATGGGTGGGAAGAAGGAGGTGAAAACCACAGAATTCCCTTAGAAAAGGGCCAAAGGAAAATAAATAAACTTTCTTCTTTTTTTTTGTGGAAAGACATTGTCCCTTCGCTATAATTGCTGTTTAAAGTCCTGTAGGCTTTTGTCTTTTCTACTCTTGCAACTTTCCTAAGAATTAGCAAAATTCTTAATAAACTCAATACAATTTTTATTCTTATTCCTAATACAACTTCAGGCAAGTGAGACAAAGGGTCAAAACCTTCACTCTTCATTGTGTAAGTTAATTCAGACCACGACTGCCAGAGTTACTGATTTCCTGTGAAGCCTGTTGGAGTCATGGGGTAAATCCTGGCTAGTGGATTTTAATGGGAGATTTTTCATGATTCATTCTCTCACAAAAATGCACTTTTAATTATAACACTTTATTTTTTCCCCCCCACTCAGTCACACTCTCTTAGGAGGGTTGAAGATATGGAAATAATGAAATATTTTTTCCAGGAATAAGGAATAAGACAATTTATTTATTATTTTTCTACATGTTTATACATGGACCTGTTGGAGTGGGTCAGAGGAGGGCCACCAAGATGATCAGAGGGCTGGAGCATGTCTCCTATGGAGACAAGATGAGAGAGTTTGGTGGTGTTCAGCTTGGAGAAGAGAAGGCCCTGGTCACCTCTGGTCACCTCATAGTGACATTCCAGTACCTGTAGTGGACCTACAGGAAGGCTGAGGGTCTGTTTAGAAGGGCTTGTAGTGATAGGATGAGTGGCAATGTTTTTAAACTGCAGCAGGGTAGATTCAGGTTGGACATAGGGAGGACATTCTTTACAATTAGAGTGGTAAAATACTGGAACAGGATGTCCAGGGATGTGGTGTGGACCCCATCCCTGGAGACATTCAAGGTCAAACTTGATGTGGCCCTGTGCTACCTGATCTAGTTGGAGATGTCCCTGCTCACTCTAGTGGGGTTGGACAAGATGACTTTGAGGGACCCATCCAGCATGATACATCTGTGATTTTATGATTCTATGATATTTTTCTTATTTTGGACTACTTTCTAAAAAATGTCTGTGCTTTCACATTATTGCTTTTGTCTTGTTCATGTTGCTGTTTGCTCAATTTCCATTGAATTTCAGAAGCAGGTATTTTTTACTGGTAATGACATGGCAAAGTCTCTGGAAAATGTGAATGACGTGCTGTCTTATAATGACAGAAATTATTTAGTGTTTCTTCACAAGGTCTTTATAAGATCACAATGGTATAATTTGATAATGATTTACAGGTGTCTTAGTTCATTATTACTTCATGAACACTCACTGATAGCATGATTACAACAACGTGTATTACCTACACGGTGACAAAAGTTAAGTTTTGTTTTTCCTTTCCTCTACTTCTGATGTTAAGAGCTACTAAAATCTCCTGGTTTATTATATTTTTTTAAACTTTTTTTTTTTTTTATATGTGTGTGGGGTTTTTGTGTTGTGGGTTTTGTGGGTGTTTTGCTCTTGTTGTTTTGGGCTGGTTTACTTGTTGGGTTTTTTTTGTGTTGTGGGTTTTGTGGGTGTTTTGCTCTTGTTGTTTTGGGGTAGTTTACTTGGGGGTTTTTTGTGTTGTGGGTTTTGTGGGCATTTTGCTCTTGTTTTGGGGTAGTTTACTTGTTGTTTTTTTTTTCCTCTCTCTCTCTTTTTTTTAATTTTAATTTATTTGGTTTAGGTTGTTTTGTTTTGTTTTTGACCCCAGATACCATAACCAATGCTTATAACATTTCTTTTGTTAATTTTGCTAGATGATGCATGCCTGGACCAAGAAGATTAGGATTTCTTTTTATAGTTACTTGACTGTCACACTTCATAGCAGTGTTGCTGAGAGGCAAAATTCTGAGTCTACTTCGCCCCTTCTTGCCCAAACAACTTTCAGCTGGCAGATGACACTTGTAACTCTTATTATTTATGCAGGAGATGCACCTCCCACCCCAGGCTTTGTATTGCATATTACAAGAGGGAAGAGGGTTTAATTTTAGCTTACCTCAGTCATATTAAAGCTGGGTTAGTATATTCTGAATGACATCAGCAAATGTCTTAGTAATGCTGTCAAAATCATGTATACAGTAGCATGAATAAAGGAGGTTCATCATCAGAAAAATGCTGTAATCAGGATAGCCTGAGTCTTACAGCATCTTCTCTTTTCTTTGGCAGTCTAACATTGCATAATCTTATTGAATTATGTTATTAAAATGTGAAGAAAGTTGCAGAAAAATCAAACTAAGTAGTTTTACAGTATTGTTTTCACTTTCACTTTATTAGTAAGGGCGTATTTATCCTAGAGCAGATGATTGAAGTGGAAGAAGGGGAACGGACTGAATGCACACAGTAAAAGAAGATTATAAATTGTTGCCAATTTCAAATGGAAATTAAAAAATAGATGAATAGAGAAAATATACGGGTAGTGTACAAGAATATATGTTAGTGTACAAGTCACCTTAAACCACTGCTTCGTATGGACTATCAAAGAAAGCACACAAGAAAAAAAGAGGTATCTGCCTCTCTGTGGTTTTGTGCAACAACATTTTTCAGTGCTGTAAAATCAGGCATTATCCTTCTAGCCCTGCTTCAAGAAAAGAAACAAAGATTCACAATTCAATGGCAAACATCCAGTCTCCCAATATCTGGATTTTAATATGATTATTTACATAAGATGTTCTTGAGGTGTTCATCCTTCAGCATCTATAACTGTCTGTGGAAACAGATTTCCCCACATCTGCCTACTGCAGGCCTATGAAACCTTTCCTCTAGGACATAGTGTTATGAGCTACCATCACAGACAGGATATAGGGCCAGATAGAGACACCTTGTACAAAAATTGTAGTTTCTGTTGGGATGCTCACAAACTTGAAAAGTAAAGGTTTTGGCATGACAAGTACTACTGCAAATATATCTCTGCAGAATCTTTCTTCTGTAACTTGTAATGACAATTTTTTTTCCTAATAGCTTTGAGTACACATGCATTTTCTTTTTCCAACAGTGACAAGCAACAAGTTCCTTCTACCTTTTCTTCTGGTGCCAGTTTTTTTCTGTACTGCTTCTATAGTGCAGTTATATGTCCAGACTATTGATTCCATTAAATTTTATGTACACTGAGAAAAAAAAAAGATCTACACGCCTGTTTTCTCATGAAATGCATAAAATTAGAAAGTGTTATATAAAAAATTAGTAAAGTTCCTATGCCGTAAATTGGAGAAATACCTAAAAAGAGAAGTCTCTGTAATGTGTTTTTTGGTTAGCAGAGTTTAGTTAACACTAGTACTTGCTTCTTGTAGATAGCTGTCAGAGATACATTTATTAATTAACTACTTTTGTTGACATGGAAAGCAACACAATAATGATCTCAAGTACATACAATTTTCAGTAACTATATTTCTGTGTATAAAATATTGTGTATATTCATATATACATGTAGATATGTATGTTTTACAGTTTGTATTTATATCTTCATACATATATGTATTAAATCCATACACTTTTAATGTTGTTGACAACTGCTGGTACTCTAAATTGTCCTGATTTTCTGGAGAGGTTTTCAGAACATGCAGTAGTCTCTGAAGACTTGATCCCACAGGTCAAATTAGGTAACAAATCTATGTTTTAAGCTTAGGAATTTTGGAACCATAGGTTCAGAAAAGATATATACACACTAAATTAATTTATTCTAGTTTGTTTTCTTCTACTGTATATACACAAAATCGTCCCACTTCTGAAGAGAGTGTACTTTTATTTATCATAGAATCATTAAGATTATCAGGTCCAACTGTTATGTTTCTTCAAGCTTCTCATTTAACTGATAAAACTTCAGAAACATTGGTTCAAAGAACTCTCTGTATTGAATTGAATCAGCCCTTGCTTTACACAGGTACCTACTGCAGCCAGCATTAAACACAGGTAAACCCTTTGCTCAGTGCAACAGACTTTCATATAACTCTACTAAGAATTCAGCTCCACTAAGACCCTACAATGTAGAAGGACTGTGCTGTAAATCCAGGTATATGAGTCTCCTTTTGCACTCTTCCACAGTTATTTGTGTTGCAGTCACTCTGATTCCCATTGTAGATCCCTATTTTTTTTTTAAAGCTATGTTACTGCTAGAGAAGCTGTCAGTCATCAGCATGTGTAGTGATAATGCAACAAGGAGGGAGGATGCTTTTAACTCTTCAAGATTCTTCTTTCTCTTTAGAACTTCAAGCATACTTAAATATGTCAATAAAACCTAGATGAAGTACTGCAAGTAGTTCACTTTTGCTGTAGTAGTCATTAAAATATATTTGAAAGCCTTTTGAATGTCTTTGCAGACAGGGGGTCTCTTTAAAAAGCAGTTTCTATCAAAGATTCAATTTGAACTCTTCCTTTTGCTTTGAATTATACAGAAGACATCTTTGAAGAACATGACCTGCTTTGCATCATTCAAACACGTAATGCAAGCGGAAATTTTTCCTTTCATCTGACCCTATGGGAAATGTTGTATATCCCTAGAGGATATTCCCTGCTACTGTTAAAGCACATGACACATAAATGGAGTGATGTCATTCACAGTTGATGATTAAATACTTCCTAGGGACTCACAAAAGAATTCTGCAGTAAATGAAAATGAAAGCTGGGTGGTAATTTGAGCTCCCAGGCTCCCTAATTCTTCTCATCCTACATTTCTTCATGAACATGTTATTCCTGCATTTTGCCTTTTTACAGGAGATTAAATATTAACTGGAGTGTTTATTGGTAGTTTGTATGATTTAAATGATTGCTTTATTGCTAAATATGTGAAATCATGTTACTGTTCAGAAGATTGTCTGTTATGTCTTGCTCTTTTAGTGACCTGTCATTCAAGGATACTTTATAGTGGTACTCTGAAGATATTAACTTGGTGTTAGTCAGTATACTGTATTTTTCTGATCATTTTTCAAATCAGGAATTGGATGTAGAGGAGGACAAGGCCAGTGACAGGTATGGATATCAGAAGTCCTGATGCTTAGACACTTTCTCTAGCTATGAGGTTCAAGCACCTTTATGATTATGCATGGAGATCAAACATCTTGTCACACTTATGACTTGCAAAGAGCATTAGTTGTGGAGTCCCTGTTAGATAATGGTATAAATTCTACCTTATCAAGCAATAGATATCCTAAGAAAAAGAAAACATTTGCAGCATCCTTTGCTATCTTTGATAGCAGTTCTGCATTTCTAACTTTTCAAAAAGTTATTTGTAACTGTGATATGCAGATGGAAGCATCCAGCAAAAAAAAGAAAGGGGCAGAAAGTTATTTTAAAATTAATTAAAGGGTGGGTATTTTGATATTTAAAATTGTTTACTTGAGGTATGAAAGTTTACCTGAATATGTGAAAAAAAGTTAAGCCCTCTACCCTGACCTTTGATATAGAATACTTGTGCTTCCTTTAGAAAGTGCAATAAATGCCAGAGTGTTTAGGTACTAGCTGTTTGGATTGACGTTTTCTATACTGGATCTTAAGTCATAGATTTCCTGTCAGCAGTACTTTATACTTGTGGCATGTAATAGGTTGAGCTGCAAGTAAATACAGCTCCTGGTGCCATCTACGATGAAATGCTGGATATTTTTAGACCACACATGTATGTTAAAAATACACTTTTTTTCTTCAATTACAGTTCATTATTGAAACTTTGGAGGAATGACTCACTGCACTACGTAGGGGGTTAGTTACAATAATATCAAGACAAAAATGAATACCCATCAATATGGCTAGAGAAACTTTAAGAAGGAGTGGGAGGTCTATGGGATTTATTGACCCATTCACCATAAAGAAATAAAATAGCATGAAGTTTCTGTCACTCAGCTCATGTCTCAGGTCTCTTGAAAGGGGAGAGAGAGGCAGTCATTAAAGCAAAAGCCCTTCATATTTTTATGAAAATGAGGAGTGGCAGTGATTGTTTCCATGCCCATTGCCCAATTCTCTACAGCCACTTTGCAAAAGTCTTGTGTGAAAATAGTAAATTTCTTGGGATGCACTGGACTTCATTTTGTGCCTCTCTGAAGACAAACTCATTAAGCTGTTTTTAACAGTTTGTGAATTTTTGGCTTCTTTGCTGGGCATGTATCATTCCCTTTCTCAGTCAACAGAAGACACAAAAAGGTTTATACCATCATCCCATCAGTCTATCTTTATACATAATTACAGATCAAAGTGTCTTTTCTAGGCATATGTCACTTTAAATATGCATGAAATTAAACCCCTCTAAACTGTTAAATCTGTAATAAATAGTTAATTAAGGGGTTTGAATGTAACTGGAAATTCCTGACAATAGAACTCGGTTTTCTATGTATTTTCTATTCCAGTAACATTCGACTTCTTTTTAATAGCTGATTTTAATTTATTTTATTATCTTCTATTTTACTTGCATATTTAATTTAATTTATTTTGTCAAAATCCAAAACTTTACCTTTAGTCTAATGAAAAAAAATTGACATTTAAGGAATGTCTGTGCAAGGATCAAAACAGTTTGTTTTTTTTTTTCAATCTACATTGTCCTCAGTAGAGTCAATAGAGCCTGCCACTCAGTTGCATCTGTATAAAGTCAAAGTTGTTCCTATGTGCTCCCCTCCTACAGCGTGCTTAACACAGATGAGAACTTCAGGCTTCTACCTACAAAGTACTTAAGTATGCACATAACTTATAGCTCATGAATACTTCCCTTGATTTCAGTGGGGCCATTCACATGCTTAATATTGTGTCTGATTTAAGTGCATTGAGAAATGGAATCCTAGACTAGACCAGGGTACCTACCCTGATGTTGCTCTAACTCAGATAGAGATTTGACCAGAAATGGGCATACTGTGGTTTGCTTTGCTTCTTTGCATAGCTAGAAAAAAGCTGATTTAATTCTTTACATTACAGGCACTCAACAAACTTCTTGGTTCTCTCTTACTCATTTCAAAAAAGAAAAAGATAAAGAAAAAGAAAAAGACAAAGAAAAAGAAAAAGAAAAAGAAAAAGAAAAAGAAAAAGAAAAAGAAAAAGGAAAAGAAAAAGGAAAAGAAAAAGAAAAAGAAAAAGAAAAAGAAAAAGAAAAAGAAAAAGAAAAAGAAAAAGAAAAAGAAAAAGAAAAAGAAAAAGAAAAAGAAAAAGAAAAAGAAAAAGAAAAAATAAAAATAAAAAAACAAAGACAAAGAAAAAGACAAAGATAAAGAAAAAGAAAAAGAAAAAGAAAAAGAAAAAGAAAAAGAAAAAGAAAAAGAAAAAGAAAAAGAAAAAGAAAAAGAAAAAGAAAAAGAAAAAGAAAAAGAAAAAGAAAAAGAAAAAGAAAAAGAAAATGAAAAAGACAACGAAAAAAGAAAAGGAAAAAGAAAAAGAAAAAGAAAAAGAAAGAAAATGAGAAAGAAAACGAAAACGAAAACGAAAACGAAAAAGAAAAAGAAAAAGAAAACGAAAAAGAAAAAGAAAAAGAAAAAGAAAAAGAAAAAGAAAAAGAAAAAGAAAAAATAAAAATAAAAAAAACAAAGACAAAGAAAAAGACAAAGATAAAGAAAAAGACAAAGACAAAGAAAAAGAAAAAGAAAAAGAAAAAGAAAAAGAAAAAGAAAAAGAAAAAGAAAAAGAAAAAGAAAAAGAAAAAGAAAAAGAAAGAAAAAGAAAAAGAAAAAGAAAAAGAAAAAGAAAAAGAAAAAGAAAAAGAAAAAGAAAAAGAAAAAGAAAAAGAAAAAGAAAAAGAAAAAGAAAAAGAAAAAGAAAAAGAAAAAGAAAAAGAAAAAGGAAAAGAAAAAGAAAAAGAAAAAAAAGAAAAAGACAAAGATAAAGAAAAAGACAAAGAAAAAGAAAAAAAAGAAAAAGAAAAAGAAAAAGAAAAAGACAAAGAAAAAGAAAAAGACAAAGAAAAAGACAAAGAAAAAGAAAAAGACAAAGAAAAAGAAAAAGAAAAAGACAAAGAAAAAGAAAAAGAAAAAGAAAAAGAAAAAGAAAAAGAAAAAGAAAAAGAAAAAGAAAAAAAGAAAAATAAAAATAAAAAGAAAAATAAAAAGAAAAAAAGAAAAAGAAAAAGAAAAAGAAAAATAAAAAAGAAAAAGAAAAGTAAAAGAAAAAAGAAAAAGAAAAAAACAACTATTTTGTGAAATAAACTATTTTGGTTAATTATTACATGCTTTTTTTTTTTTTTTTTTTTTTTTTTTTTTACAATTAGCTGTTCCTCCCTCTCCCTCTTACTGGATGCCTAGATTTATTTTTCTGTGAGGGTGTGGCTCTGTTTCATGTGTATTGGAAGTAAATTGGGAGCATTCTGTGATTCTGAGATATAATGCTTTCAATTAAGAAATCTTTCAGAGAGATGCGAAATCTGATGTTGCTTTTCAAGACAGCAGAATGTAAACAGGCTTCTTGTTGCCTTTTCCAAAACATCCTTGTGTAATCCATGATGCTAAGTCAATTTTCTATGCCGGTCTCTACTTATTCCAACCTGGGTTACTGTAGCGTGTAGACCGCATTTACTCTAGATTGAGTAATTTGTGAGACCATAAGAAATTTCTAAAATTGTCATGGCTATACATTAAGATTTGCTAAGCCTAAACAGAGGCAACATCTACAATGATAGGAGAATCAACTTTCAAATTCTAGAGGAGTTGTCTTTGGTGTATGTCATAGTTATTTACACTGCTTGTGAAATATTTTTTTCTGTTTGACTGATTATTGGGTTTTTTTACAAATAAGTCATAAGCCGATGTGGACACAAAATCCTAAAAGAAACTAAATATTGAAAAATGCCTTGATAGTGCTAATTATAACGACAGGTCACTTTATAAGGGTAATGCTTGCTTTGACCTTTCATTGCACTACTGCAAAACTTTAAAAGTCAGTTCAGATTTGTTTTCAGGTAGCGTCAAGAAGTAGTTTACACAAAGGAAGAACCTGAAACTGCAAATGCATGTAGAAACAAACTTATCAATAGCAAGTATGTGGGGATAAGGTATATGAGTTTGCATCTTATGCATCAAGATTATTAATTATCAGCTGTTATGTACAAATATTTTCACACAGAATTGATCATTTTATGTGAAAAATACTAATAGTGTATACATTGAAAAGATTAACATTAAGAAGGCCTTAACATTCTTAGTAACATTAGTAGGTAATAGTAGTAATTAGCAGGGAATAGTCACCCCTAGAATGAATTTGGACCAAATTATATCTTCTGATATGCCATGAGTAGTAGTTTATATCTCTTGACAGACACTTTTTTCCATGCAGTTTCTTCTAGGTTTTCTTCCTTTAGGGAAGAAGCAAGGGAGAGGATTTATTTCCTAACTAATGTCAGAATCCATGACAGGAAGGGTACTCAATTCATTGTCCTTGTTTTGCATAGTAACAACATCACTCACACTTTTATTAACTTTTTACTAACCAGATGCTTGCACAGCTCTGAATCCCTGTTATCTACAATTAAATGAGGCACTTTTGAAATTGCCTGGCTAAAAAAGAAAAAAAAAATCCATTGAAAAAGCCCTTGATTTTTTTTTTATTTGAATATAAAATTTTAAACAATTTATGCTTACAGATGAAAAAATTGTCTGGTTCATTCAACATGCAATTTTCTTCTTAAGCAGAAGGTAGGATGTTCTATACTCCTGAAACAGCTATAGCAGACAGAAAAAAAAAAAAAAAAGAGAACTACCTGCATGGACCTTTATTCTAACTTGCAGTTACCCTATAGTCCTCTCTCCTGTACTCAGGAATGATAGATAATGATAGAACTTTCTTAGGTGAGATTGCAGTATTCCCTTTCCAAAAATTTTTGTTTGTGTGACTGTTAAATACATGAAATCAGAAATGTTTGTGATAATACAACATGATCCAAAGTGTTAAGTCTTTCTAGTCAGCTTGAGACTAAAGTGACCTAAGGGACAAGTGCCTAAGATATGTGGATCATTCCTTTCATTTATGAACTATATAAAAGACCAGAAACTGAATTAAATTTCCTTATAAATTTAACTCTATTACATTTCTGACACAAAATATTATATCCATAGTGGTGTTGAAAGATATAAACTGAAGATAATTCAACATTTGTAATCTCCACTGAGGATCAGTGGTATCAGGCTACATAAATTTTATATTGCTATAAATGAAGGTGACGTGTATTACAGGATAATTTTTCTGGTTAAGAAAAAAACAAAAATTTAAGATCATTGTTCTTTCTCTCTCTCTCTCTCTCTCTCTCTCTCTGTATGTATGTATGTATGTATGTATGTACCTATCTATCTATCTATCTATCTATCTATCTATCTATCTATCTATCTATCTATCTATCTATATCTATCTATCTATCTATCTATCTATCTATCTATCTATCTATCTATCTATCTATCTATCTATCTTATACATGCATATATAACATAAAGTGGGGAGATTGATGGACTTAAGCTTATTATGAAAGTCCTTTCTAGTCCATGTCTCACACTATGTCCAACACAGATAATGTGTTGAGAGTTCACGCTACTCTGCTAGGAATACTCTGAAGAGTTTTAGTTATTAGGAGACTACATCAGTTGTTAGACCTTGTGCAGAAGGAAGCTGTAGTTTTGTAGACTCATGGAATCTATGATCAACAACGACACTGATTGTCTGAACAGAATGAAAACGTTTAAAAAAATATATACCACAGTATTCCTACAGTGGGAATGACAGCAAATATGTATGCTGGAAGCTGTTTTTAATAATGACAGTGTGAAATAAATAGGATGGAGCTTCAACACTTAATCATTTAGCATAATTTTCCCACTTACTTCACTGAGTACTTTATTTACTTTGAGCTGATTTAGCACTGCCAAAAAAAGTTGGCTTTTCTAATTTATCTCTCATTAGTTTTAACTCACTATAAATTGTCTTTAAATTATCTTTAAACAGAAATGTCTACATTTTAAAGGGTAAATATGGAATTGCTTATTGTGTTCTTATGCTTACTGTACTACATAAATTCAATGCAAATGAAATGAGAATCAGATTGAACTGGCTCATAAAAACAGGAAGTATATTATCTGGGCTTTGTCTAGTAAATGAGTCATTTGGTTTTGTTTTTTATATTTTTTTTCTCCCAGCCAATTTAACATTAATTCTTAGACACCATACAGGTGTAAATAATGCTATGTATTGACAGAGTATAGGTGCTATTTGGAGATTATGTAAGAAAAGTTATTCTTTTTTCTTGTAGTGCTTCCTTCATCACATGCTTAGAATATGGTTCCCCTGGTATGCAACCGACTGGATAAATTCTGTCGATGGAGAGTTTTCATACAGGATCATCACAATTACCTTCTCACTAAACTTGCAGCATCACATATAAGATTAAGTAATAGGTTGGGGTTCTAAGGAACTTTGCTTTGTTGCTCTTGGAAGTGTTGAACAATCTTTACCTGTGACTTGAAAACAGATTCAACATGCTGTCACTATGTGGTTAGTTAAAATGTAGTACACCAGCATAAGTTGATGAGAGCTGCATGCGAAAGGCTTCTGTAAAATAAGTTTAGAAAGCTTGATTGTCACTCCAAATCTTTACCTTGCAGGTTTCTGATTTCACCCCTGTCAAATTAGAAACTTCACAGAAACAAGATCATCATTCACCTTTATGTTGCAAGAAATTACATGATTTACTCATATCTCTCTGAGAAACTCCTGGCATAACGCAGACTTGACTGATGTACAGCCCTACTTACACACTGTGAATTAATCATGGAATCATAGAATCATTAAGGTTGGAAAAGACCTCTAAGATCATTGAGTGCAGTCATCAACCCGACACCATCATGCCTCAGAGTGCTGTGTATACACTTTTTTTGAACTCCTGCAGGGATGGTGACTTCTCCATCAACCTGGGCAGCCTGTTCCAGTGTCTGACCACTCTATCAGTAAAGAAATTTTTCTTAATATCCCATGTAAATCTTCCCTGGTGCAATTCCAATACCTTATTCTATACCCGTATTCTTAAATTAGAGATCCTTATTCTTTGGCTTGACAGAAAGTTGGACAAAATTTCTACCAAAATAATGTTGGCAATGAAATTATTACATGATGTTTTGGTTGTCTAGCTATTTTCCACCTATTCCACAATAAATGGATAGGTTTACAATGAAAAAAAAACAAAGCAACAAAATAACAAACCAAAACTAAAATAAGAACAGGATTTAGGATCAAATAATATCAGATTCCTGGTACACACTTCCAGTATGTTTTTAGGAAAAGCTTCAGGAGCTCTGACTTGACTTTCTTGTCATTTTCATAGGACTGATGAATTTGCATGCAGAAGGAAGTGGCTTAGGAAGGCTAAATTTGTAAGATTTTTTAATAAGCCACTTACAAAGTACTTTGACATCATCAGTTGGGAGGTTCCATACCGTTCACTGAAAGGGTATTTATTGAATCTTAATCAGATAAGCTGTCTTCTATGCAAATAAGCAAATAAGAGTTTTGAAAGACTCATTGATTTAAAAACAATGAATGAGCTGTTGTTACATTGCTGAAGTTTTTAAGGAACTGCACCTTCCCAAACACCAATTCTCTGTTAAATAGAGAATTATTCATGGCCAGTTGCCCATGCATAAGTGACATGTATGCAGCAAAATTAAAGCAAAGTCAAATAATAAAAATCAACAACTGGATGTAAAACTTCCAACCTTTTTCCTTTTTCTGCCTAAACTTTTACCCCTGGACTTTAATTTTACTTTTTTTTTTTGTTTGTTTGTTTTTTACTTTTTTTTCCCCCAGCATTTCCTGAATCTAGAAAAGTTAGACCACGTGGCAAGTGATATCAGCAAACCACATTTTATACAAAATCTGTGTCTTGTGCTGCTTTTCCACTTTTATTTCCTTCTTCAATGAAACAATATTTGACTTAAATGTCAGAGGTCTAGTATTCTGGTCATTCCCCTACCACAGGGGATGCAAATTGCTAGTGATCATTAGTTGTTTCAACCAGCTGTTACTACACTGACTATGAAGACATGGAAAGCAAAGCTCTCAGGAACTGTGTGATGCAACAGTAGAGCTGGTTTAGAATTTATCTTGCTGGGCTGCTAGTTAACTGTATCTAGTGGTCCATAAATCATCATGTAGGAAAGGCAATGCTAGAAATAAACAGGGACAGTTGTAATTCCGACTAGGAAGCCATTAATGTCAGCTCAATCACTTTCTCAGGAAGATCCAATGGCCTTTGTTGATGGACCATTCATGTAAGAGAAAGAGATCCAGCCTTGGAAGACCTTAGCTATACCTTTTATTTGCTCTGTGGCAAGTGCAGATGATGAGATATCAACTCTGTAAGGATGCTTACAAAAGATGTGTTATTAAGAAAGTCCCTTTCCTTCCATTAGGGTCTTTGCAGAGCACTGCAAGTTATTTCAGAGTTATTGTAGAGCACTGCAAAGAGAGAAGAACGGCTTTTAATTTGAGGTAGTTACAGTGTAATCTGTGATTACGTATTTACCTGAGAATGTTTCAGGTGAGATATTATCTTTTAAAGCCTGGCTTGTCACTTACAGATTTTGGCAGCTGATCACAGAGATTTCAAGGCAGCCACAAGTGCTTTATTCCAGTGTTATTTCTTCTTGTTACAGGCCAATTTCAACATCAGCTCTTTGTTTTTGAAACATTCTGAGTTTGGAACTGTGCACATGGACCCATAGAGTGGATAAATGTATGACACATTAGGGATGTCCTGTGTTGGGAAATTAATTATGTACATATACATGTATATATACATACATAGATATATGTGCCCATAAACACACACACAAATATATATATGCATGAACACACATGCATATGTATTTCTTTCCAAATGTATAATTAGCTGCCTTAGTTATTAATTATAGGATAGGAACAGAGAAACGAAATTACTTCTGAATGTGGTCTGTAATAGCTCTTCTCTATGAAAAAAAGAGCAATTTGGGAGTACATTGTAATTTCCCAAGGTTGCTATTAAAAAGCTGGAGAAATCCCCTTTTCCAGTGAAAAGAGCACACATGTTTTTATTTCTGTAAATGAGATTTCCCTGTAAAATGAGGGAGTTTTTTGTCTAAGAAAATTTGTCACAGCCACAGAATTTAACATCATCCTCAGTGAATCTTGGTTGATTCATTTTATTTCTCTGGATATAGAAGTAAGAAGACCTTTTCTACTATCTAGCTGATTTAAAATTAAGATGGCATGTATTTGAAGTGTTCACAACTTTGGGTGCTAAAAAATGTCCCAGGAGATAGTGGGCAGAGGGCAGGTAAGACAGTTAAAGGTATATGATATATGTTTGTCACATGGCTCTGTAATTTATCACCTGATGTGCAATTTTTCACATCTCTCATCCCTGCAAAAGTGCTGTAAGTGTCTATATGTATAAGGCAGTGGGAATAGTCTGTCTGCAGAAAGGGAATCCTTTAATGTGTATCCACTCACAGATTGTCTCCCATTTCTGAAAGATTCACTTCCAAGCAGAGTTTTAACTGTGTTGGCTGTAAGTGAGTGTAAACTAAGTTAGTGTTGAACCAGCAGAGAGAAAAATCCTTACTGTTGAAAAAATGTAGCAAATTGATTTTTATTTTCCTTGTGCCACCTGGTATCTTCACATTTGAAAAGTTAACCATTCTCAGAATAGTTGTGTGGTGGTTCCAATACTTGAACTCTGAAGATGGCTGCTTTGTCTTTTTGAAGATAAAGCTGCAAAACACTAATGAAGACAGGAAACTAAAACTGACAGCCTCATAAATGCTGCAGAGAACCCAGAAGCTAAGATTTTCTGCACAGAAATACATTTCACTATTTCTTCCATAATCCATGCATGCACAAGTTAATGTAAAGCACTAGGCATGAGGCATGTTTCTTTGTAAGCATTCTTACATGTTTATAGATGATGGAAAGACAAGAAACTCAGTTGTTACCTGAAAGATGAACAAATCAAGTAATGGCCAACAGTAAACTTTTATACTATGGTTTCATCAACTAATTGCCTGTGATGAAGGAGTACTTGAAGTAGCAAAGGAGAGTGATGGGAAAAAAAGCTCTTCCAAAAATATTTTTAATTAAGTAGATTTAATTTTCAAATTAAAAAAAAATGTTGTAAAATTCTTGAACTGATCTCATCAGACAGGGTTGTGTGGGAACTTAAGAATATCTGTCCTGAGATGGACATATCATCCTGTATCATTTTGTATTTCTACTGGCTATTTTTTCTAGATTCTTGCAAAAATGGTAAATGTTCTTATATTTTTCACAATTTATATAACAGAAAATCTAAATTATCAGGCACTGAAATATATAGCTTTGATAACTATTTGAGGTGTATTACTGCTAATACTGAACTATCTTATTTATAAATATATAATTTCCATATTTCTTAAAACAAAATGGCTAAGCTGTTGACCTCTTTAATACCTGTAGATGCTACAATGATACAGCTATCATATTCATAAGACAGTTACAGTGGTATGCTCATTATATTTACTCATAAGAAGTACTGTAGAAGTCATCTACAAAAAGGCATGGTGTTCTCAAAATTTGCTTAAGAAATTCCTTGCATAATGACTCTCAAGAGAGCAGCCAGACAGAAAGGGACAGGGAGGTGTTTGATAGTAGGCTGAACATGAGCCAGCAGTGTGCCCAGGTGGCCAGGAGAGCCAATGGCATCCTGGCCTGCATCAGGAATAGTGTAGCCAGCAGGACAAGGGAGGTGATTCTTCATCTGTACTCAGCACTGGTCAGGACACACCTTGAGTCCTGTGTCCAGTTCTGGGCTCCTCAATTCAAGAGAGATGTTGAGGTACTGGAATGTGTCCCAGAGAAGGACAATGAAGCTGGTGAGCGGCCTGGTACACAAACCCTATGAGGAGAGGCTGAGGGAGCTGGGAGTGTTTAGCCTGGAGATGAGGAGGCTCAGGGGTGACCTCATTGCTGTCTACAACTACCTGAGGGGAGGTTGTAGCCAGGTGGGGGTTGGTCTCTTCTGCCAGGCAACCAGCACCAGAACGAGGGGACACAGTCTCAAGTTGTGCCAGGGGAGGTATAGGCTGGATATTAGGAGGAAGTTCTTCACAGAGAGAGTGATTGCCCATTGGAATGGGCTGCCCAGGGAGGTGGTGGAGTCACCGTCCCTGGAGATGTTCAAGAAGAGACTGGATGACGCTTGATTGGATAGGGCTGGGTGATCGGTTGGACTGGATGATCTTGGAAATCTCTTCCAACCTGGTTGATTCTATGATTCTATGATAAGAAATAGTCATATTATATTTATTGTGTATTTTTGATAGAAAATGACCATTCAAAACATCCTGAAGTGACCAAAGAGTGGATACATGGGTGTTTCATAAGTACAATTGCACTATGTATCGTTAGGGGTAGGAGTAAAGAATGGATCAAACTACTGATTCTGAAGTGACTTAGTATGTTCTGTGAAGGCTCAGTAAACACATCTGTACATTAAGTGTGTTATTATTAGCCAATGGATTTAATATTAGAGTGTTTAAAATATGCAACATAATGCTTTTACTGTGTAGACATAAAGAGAATTAGGAGTAAAGAAATATTTTTAAAGGGCAATGTCAGAGACGAGGGCAGCTAGAAATAGGAAATGTACTTAGTAGTTTATGTAACTGAAAATGCAATTATGCCATTAGTCTTTAAAAACAGCAAGAACTGCTCCCACATAGTATCCTAAAAAAAATGATTAACAGCTCCATGTAGTCTTGCAAGTGCTTCTTTACCCATCTGGGTATCCCAACAATAATTTGTATTTGTGTGCAAGTACAACTGAATGCTAGAGATATTTTAGTCATTATTAGATGTATAGAGTTGCAGTAAGTTCTTGGTTTATCTAGCCCAAAGATCATGTTGCAAAATAAGAACTAGCAGAATATTAGAGCTTTAAATGATCAAAAATACTTGTATAATAAGCCTTTTATTGGAAAGATGTTATTTTTTCAAATGAATTGACAAAATTAACAACAAATTACATGGAGGTGTACTAAATATCTAAAAGAGGAAAAGATGAATTAATCAGGAGTTAGGATGAAACCCTCTTTTATTAAACATGTCCAAGAACTCAGAAAATTAAAGGAATTAATGCACCACACCTATGCAGTGTAGTTGATTAAGTGATTACAGTAAGATACTCTACTTAGCTATTAAGAATTCATTTGCATGGCTAATATCCACCTTATGTCTAGTCTGAACCTCTAAGAATTGCAAGAACAATTCATTGGGACCATCATCAAAACTAGATTTATGCATCACCCTCAGATAATTTTTCTGATTTTTTTAATTTATTGTTTAATGCACTTTAAAGTTTTTAATGTATTTTATTTTATTTTAAAATTTTTTAAAACCCTAGTCTATTCTAGCACATGTTCTTGATCCATTTACTTTACTTTTCCCCTTCAGACCATTTTGCCACACCAGCAGTTGTTGGAGTATTTCTGTTCTTCCTTTATAAAAACTTTACCAAATATATATGTTTTTTCCCCCATTCCACTTATAGTCTTATTTGAAATCTTTCAAGGGAACAGATTTCCTCTGTTCTTCCATCCCTAATTATTTTGTTATGAGTAGAAGAAAGGATACATATTTATTAATTAGCTCTCACTAAACAGTTTAATCCTGGTACACACAGAATCCTCAAAAATCTTTCGATGAGCTGTTCGGACCCATCTCGTAGAAGCTGCCCTGAGTTGCCCTGCCCTGCCTTGAGTTGCCCAGTCCAGAGCCTGGGATAAAGCCATGAGCCGATACACAGCAAGCTGGAGAAGCCATGAGCCTAGAAGCCAGATCTGCTTAGCCTGCTTCCCCTTGCTACTAGAATCATGCTGTGCCTCAGTTTACCCAGAAACCAAGCAAGTGCCCATCAGCCCATCACGAAGAGCGTCGTTAACTGCCTGCCATCTGCTGAAGCCAGATCAGGATGGGACCATGTGGGAAATCTTTCTTGCCGGCAATCTGCTGTGCCAGTGCCATATGAGAGTGCCCCAAAGCTCCATTGCTAACGCAGCAGCAACATCCCCCACGTGGGTAAAACCAGCTGTGAGTAATTAATTCACTGTCCTTTTGGGTTTAAAAGTTCTTATTGAGCCTCCCCACAATGTAATTGAGCACTACCTGCTCTCAGGGACCTTCTCATTCCAAGTTATTGACTCCTAATTTGCATAGAAGTGTTTGTATTTTGCCCTAAGACTGCATATTCTCATTGTAAATATATATTCCAACTTTGTAACAATCCTATTTAATGAGTTTTGGCAATTTTCATTAATGAGTTAATGAAAATTAATTTTTATTAATGAGTTAATGAAAATTAATTTTTATTAATACCTGTTTGCCATATCATTTATTATTATTGTAAGGGTAATTAATAATTCCCCTTCCCAACAACTTAAAGAAAAAAACTCCAAGGTTTTCATTTGAAGATTTTCACGTTTCAGTTCTAGAGAACTCATTAAAAATCCTAAAGTAACTACAAGTTTTCCACAACATACAGCTGAACACTTTCTAAAAGTAAGAAATCCCTATTTAAAAAAAAAAAAAAAGTTGTATGGGATGATCTCGTTATTTCAAATCAGAACTGGGAATTTCATGCAATTTCACAGTGATATGTTTTGTGGTCTTGCTCTGTGCACTTTTCCAAAGTGAAGCTAGTCTGCTTAGAGTTTTTTATTTGAAATTCTTTATATTATTAACAGAGCATCTATCTCACTGCTATATAGTAAAAAAATGTAAGAAAGACTTCTCTGTGTGTAAATTTCCAGGTTTTGAATGAAGGTAAAGTTTGGACTACAGAAAGGAAGACTGTTGTCTAGAAAATAGTAGGTTTTCAAGGGAACATTAAAGTTTTGAGATTTCCACTTTCAGAAGAAGTTATATTCCTAGAAAACGCAAGGGATTCCTGCTCTATAAAAGAATTAATCTTATATCTGACTGTTTTTGAAGCATTGACTCATTACAAAAAGACAAAATGCCAGTGGCAGGTGTACATTGGCCTTAGACCAAGATATAAACAGCATTAGATCATCAGCATGAGGAAATCTTATCATCCTTAGTCATTAATCTTAACTGCATTAATTGGATTTGGAGCTGCTGTTTTGTTTGTCTGCGTCTGGATGGTCGAAGCCTCAACAATAAAGAAGGCACTAAGCAGATTTTTGAGCGGAAAACTATAAAATCATTATATGGACTTGACTCCTAATAAGGGTGTGTTTAATTAGCTCCCTTTTTCTGCAGGAAACTAAGAATGAGATAATGTTTTCATCTTACAAAAAGTATGTGTGAGTAGAGACGGTCACTGTTTCTTTTAACAAATACTACTCAGGCAAAATCTGACCCTGCAGGAAGCTCTATGTTTTCATTTTTCCTAGCACAGTTAAAAAAGTAGAAGTTATTACCTTAAAAAACTACAAGTTATTGCCACTATGTAGATGCAACAGACCACGATGCAATAGAATTTAAGATCCTCGGGGCAACTAGGAGGGACATCCCAGGATTATAACCCTGGACTTCAGGCATGCAGACTTTGATCACTTCAGGGATATGCTGGCCAAAGTATTGTAGGATGAAGCCCTAGAGGGAAGAGGGGCCCAAGACAGCTGGTCAGTATTCAAGCATCACCTCCACCATGCCCAGGAGCAAAGTATTCCCACAAAGAGGAAAGCAGGAAAGAATGCTAGGAGACCTGGCTGGCTGAGCAATGAGCTCCTGGACATGCTGTCACTCAAAAAGAAACTCTACGAGGAATGGATGAAAGGACAGCTGGAATGGGGGACATATAAGGAAGCTGCCCAAGCAGCAAGAAACCTGTTTAGAAAAGCTAAAGCTCAGTTAGAATTAAATCTAGCCAGGGAGATCAAGGGGAACAGTAAAAAATTTCTGTAGGTATATTAATGATAAAAAGAAGACTGGCAATTAAACATAGATGGTAATGGCTGAGTTACCTTAAAGCTCATTTCTATTCTTCAAAGAGACTGTAAAAAATAGCATCATAGCATTTGCACATTTACTAGTTTCCAGATTTAACTTTGTGAATTCCCTTGTGCAGGATTTTTTGTGTTTGTTTGTGGGTTTTTTGTTTGTTTGTTCCTCCTGCTAAGAGCATGTAAAACTCGAAAATCAGAAACTAGTATTAACCTGTTCTTTTGTTTGTCTGAGTGGTTGGTTGTTTTTTTGGTCTGGGTTTGATGGATGGACCATTCAGTGGATAAAGAACTGGCTTGATGGCCACACCCAAAGAGTGGCTGTCAATGGATCCATGTCCAAGTGGAAGCCAGTGACAAATGGAGTCTCTCAGGGTTTTTTGGTTTGTTCCTGGGAAGAGAGATTGTTCTCTTTCCATCATCTCAGTGCAGGTGGCAGTTGTAGAATGAAGTATTTTCTCAACAGTTTCATATGACGGCAACTCTGCTTTTAAAAACTGCAGTAAGATTAAAAAAAAGAAAAAAGAAAAATGCAACTCATCCAAATGATCATAATACACATGTGGATACAGTTCTTCAATTCATACACAGTGAAAATTTGACTCAACTCATAGCTATACACAAGGCCTGTAGTTTGTCTGTAGCTCTGAAGAAAGTATTTAACTTATTACTCTTTGTAGATCAAACTTGAAGCAAAGTGCTCTTACACTTTTCATCTTCCTGTTTGTGTGGTCTTTTCATGCTTGAGTTCTCTGACACAAATATAATCAAAATTAATTATACCACCATGTATGGAATATAGTCTCTTAACTCCATGTAAATTCTAGGTTCAAGCCCTCAAGCAATATTACATGGAACTTGGAGAAGTTTTACATTTTTGTGTATAAAGTTCTCACTGATGATAATGTCTCTGTTGCACGTTAGCTGAATGCTGTATGTGGCTCTAACCTAAGCCTGCTGCAGAGGGATCCCTACCTTGTAATTATGTTTGAGAGCATATTAATTTTGTCCCCCTGTCATTGTGAAACTTATGTCACACTAATTATCCATCTTCAACAAGGAAACCTGCTTTAAATATGGAAGATTCTGACAAGCCTTTAAACCCACTAGTACTAATCTAATTATACAAAACACATTACTCCAATCCAAACAGTTTTTGTTTAGACCTGTTCTTGATTCCTATTTTTGGTAACGTGAAATATTATCTGCTAAGTGCAGCCTTTAGGGAATACATACCAAACCCAAAGGAAAGGGAAAAAAATGCTTTATATATTAGAAAAAGTCCAATTTGACTGTGCATCAAAGCAAAACCAATAAAAATAAATACATCGTGCAGCATGAGCAACTCACACATAACTCTCAGGTTTCAAAACCTTTCAAAACGAAATCCATCTGAGAATTTATGGCCTTGATCAGAAGTAAATCATGATGCAGTCTTGTGAATACAGATTACCCTGTGTGGACTCTGCATCTACTCACACAGTGTTTTGAGGATTGTGGGTGTGTTCGCCAAAACTACTGCTTCCATGATGATGTAGAGCATCTTCAGATACGTCTGTAATTCACACATTCAGTATTCCTCAAGTTCTGCACGTGCACAAAGCTGAAAATCCAAATAGTGAAGTGTGAGGGAAGAGCTCGACTTGAAGCCAGGCATTCAATTTAAATGTTTATCCCTGAATTACTGTCTGAGTTTCTCTTGCTGCTGTGATGGGAGCTGAGGACATGTAGATCATTCACAAAATGTGCTCTTATGTTTGCATGTAAAATAACAAAGAGAACAAAGAAAGATGTCAAAAAGATGTCTGCTATTTGAGTTGAATCTTTCATTCCACCATTGGACCATTTGAGGTCTGTAGACATAGTAGTATCATTGTCCAGTTACTAAACAGAATCCATTGCTACTGCTATCAGCAAAAGGTAATGTTCATCTAGAAATCCCCAGAAATCCAAAGTTCCATGATTATGCAGTACTTTAGGAATCTAATTAATATGATAATACTTTATACAAAGTCTGTTTCTCTGTAAGAGATATACGCAAAAGCTAAGAGAAATGGGTAAACACTACTGTCTCTTCCTCAGAATTTTTCAGCAATTTGGGGGCATTTAAACAGAAAATTATATTCATATTACAGGATTTTATATGCTAGCAAAAAAATTAAAGAATGACTAATTCTGTGCTGGATTTTTAAACATTCCACAGAAATTGCTTTAAACCCCATTACTTTTCTCTACAAGCTTTTTTTAAAATTCCCATTCAATTCTATGGAATCTTCCAGAAAGAAAAGATGCTTTTGGCAATACAAGCAATGGAGAAGTTCCTGAGAAAGAGCTCCTTTGGACCTGGAGATAGAGAGAATATGTGTTCATCTGAATACAAAGAATCAGAAGAGGGTTATAGATGTTCAGAATTGCTGTTCCCCTTTCTCAATTGCTAGAATGGAAATGTGAACTATTTCCATAAACTTGCCAACATCTTATGATCTACAAAGTTATTTTTGAATTTATTTCTCACAGAAGAAAACCTACATCTTCCAATCTAAAATTAGACTGTGAGTCTATCTTATCTTGCAGCCAATCATATGTAAGGTAGGTACTTAAATAAAAATGAAGAATCTGAGAACTCTAAAAGCATTAGAAGTAGGTCACAGAGAGACTTAGCTATGCTTAAGAGAAACTTTCAGTAGCAAAGGTATTCCTATTAATGAGCTTTTTCATGAGGAAAAATCACCTCCACATAAGCTGTAAATTGCCACATACAGAGCCAGCTAATGAAGTTGTGGGTTAGATTTATTTGTGGCTTTTTTTTTTTTTTTTTCACATGCCCTATCCAATGTACTTGGAGGAAAAGTTCTTGCTTGTGGAGCAGTTCTCAGGTGCACATTAGATAGTCACTTGTTGATGGGTCTATTTAGTTGCATTGCATTTAAAACAAGGTGTTCCACTTCCATAAGTTCAGTAAAGAAATCCTGATTCTGTGAATGACCTGCTTAAGTTGGTTAGAAAAAGAAAAGAATCAATAACTAGTGTCTTAGTTGTACAAGTTCTGTTTCTACATGCCTGAGCCTGGAGACTGTGGCAGCCTTGCATCTGCTCCCTTTTTTTTTACAAAGAACCAAGTGTGATATGGTGCCTATTTTAAAGTTGAAAGTGCCACGAATTGCAGAGGTGTGGAGAACACCCTGATCGTTTGCAGGAACAGCACAGGACAATACAACATTCTTTCTTACTCTTTCTTTTCCAGGTTTGACAAAACAAGAGCTGCTGGCAAGAGCTGAGAAGCTATGGCCTTAGCCCTACATTCAAGGGTCAGTTTGAAGCTCATGTTCTAAGAGTATCTGTCAGGATCTCAGGTACCTTTGCAAGGATCTCAGTGCTAGCTCACTAGTTGGTTATCAATGGCAGGAGAGATGCTGCTTCTGATTACATTCAGACTAGAAGTCATGCAAGGACTTACTAAGACATATAGAGAAAGAAAACGCTCATGTTTTAAAAAATTACACTTCTTAAAATATTATAGACTCGAGTTGTTCATTTTCTTCAGTAATTTCAAACCACTTTGCTAATCTAGTTGATTCAGTGAGAGGATCATCTGGCATACTCTGGGATGTCTAATGGAAGGACTAGGGGAACATATCAGCAAAGACCACTGTATTTGTAGCCTTAATGAAAGCTTATATTTAAAGAGGCAAAAATATTCACCTATGACTTAAGTGTTACTGTCCTTGAGAAAGGTATGATTGAAATTATTCATGCATCTCTGAGCAAAAACTCTTCCAGTCTTCCTTAGAAATTACCTCACTTTTCTCTGTTAGTCCTTTACTGACCTACAAGACCACTTTATCTAGACAAATCTATTCCTGTTCCATGTTAGCTCTCAAATTATAAAGGCAAGTGAGATGTTCAATTCACTTTGAGCACTGTTTTCTCTTGCAAAAGTAGCAATGGACACTAGGTCAAATTCTAGTGATGACAGGCATTTTGTAGTTCCCTTCTCTACCAGTCTAAAGCCTTCAGGTGTAGACAATGTCACTGCATCAGAAACTTGCATCACAAACTCATGTTTTTGCTGCTTGTTAGATAATCTTGGGGTTTGTTTTTGGTTTTGTTTTTTCCCCCAGTGAAAACAAATTGATACCTTGCATGTTCTTTAAGATTTTAACAATTTTTTCCTTCAGCATTTAAAAATAAAACCAGATCATATATATTTTTTTAGCAGAGAGCCTTCGGGCTGCTGTCTATTCATCATTACCAATTTTTTTTTGAAAAGGATATTTTATTACCATCTGAGGAAAAGCCTGCACCCAAAAGCTCATCAGATAAAATGTGTGGGAGACAACTGGATAATATCAAGAAATAGATGTTATGAAATAACAAATATCCTCCTCCTTTCTTGAGTTTTGGCATTGTAGTGCTTGTTTCCTGTACTTATACATAGGTTATACATAAGAAGAAATAGCTAGAATTGAGATTTGAAAAGAGATATAGTCAAGTGTTACAACTAACTGATAGGGATAGATCCACAGAATAGGTGCATAATTGGGACAGTGACTGCTGTTAGAAATAAGTGATATGGGTTGTGAAAGTATAAGGGATCTATTTTCTGCCTGATGCATAGAGGTTTATACACAGAGCTCCCTTCACAACAAATAAATTGACTTGTCTATCTAAAACCCTGCACATGCTTCTGAAAATCTACCATGCAATATCACTAGAAGATCTGACGATCTGTGAAACAAAAATAAGATTTAATGTGCTTCTGCAGTTGTGATCAGCTGGAATTTCCTTCTGTTCGTGTTGTAGCAGTCATGTAGTAATCATAGCTACAGCTAAACTATCTATTTGCAATGAAAAAGTACATTGGTTGCTCTTCATACTTTTCTTCAAGTTATATACATATGAAGACCTGCTTGTGCAGAGGTTTATATGAAATTATATTTTGAAAGTCGCATCCTTGTCCACTTCTTCTTCTGTGTTATTTCCAAATTAAATCTTGTCTTGTCTCAAAATAAGTTCTCTTAGCAGGTATAATGAAAAAAATCTTGTGCCAGGGAATACCAAAGTGTTGTAGATTGAGAGCTCAGAGAAAATAGTCATAAACGCATAGCCTTAATTACTTTTAATTGCTTTTGGTGAAGCTCTATTCATCTGCAGGGTTGCCAAAGCAGCATTTCAGGGCTCTGCTTTCCTCACTAGTCTTTGTGTCTACAGTCTTCCTTCAGTAGTCACTGGTGTCCTCCCAGCCAAGACTTTTCTGCCGTAATACCTCACAAACAGACAGCATTGATGGCCAGCTGGCAAGCCATTTTTGCATCCTTTCTGGTAGCCCCAGTGAAAGAAATAGCAATTAGAAGAATACAAAAGTAATGTTGAAACTGCATGGTATTTCTCACTCAGCTCCTTTCTAAATGGGTCTGTTTACATGATATTACAGAAAGTTCTGTACTGAGGCAAAAAAACTAATCTCTTTCCAACACAGGAATGGAAGACTATTAACTACTGGTTTTGATCCATTTCCAAACTGTCCAGAGTAAATGGGACTCCAGAGAATTCTCTGGAACAGGAAATATTTGAAGTGAAAATCATCTCCCTTCAGCTGTTTGCAGAGATGCAGTCTGAAATTCTATATCCAACATCTATCTAATTTCTCTTTATCCATGTCTAAAGCTTCCTGTCTGCCTGCTGAAGGCCATTTGACAAGGGAAGAAGAGAAATGACATCTGCAAGATCTGTTTAATGTAGACAGAGGAGAATCTTTTGATTTGTAACATGCATTAGAGGAGAATCTTTTGATTCGTAACATGCATTATGAATCGTAGAAAGAAAATGGAAAGGCAAACTGCATATTAAGCAAGTAAGTAATGTATCTAAGTAAACGGTGATCCTTGTGATTTTTACTAGAGATTCATATTCATTTCTGAATCAGAAATCCCAATCTCAAATACCAGAGAATGGGCAGGATACGTCCTTGTAACCATGAAAAATTAAAGGTCAGTGCTCTAGCTGTAAGGTCATTGTGAGACCCTATTAGCTGGTCAGCTTTGATTACATGTAATTTGTCAGAGGAGTACTGTGAACTGTCCCAAACTGCTTAGTTTTAAATGTGAAAATAGTTGTGATTTGCTTCTATGATAAACCAGGTCTGATCCATTACACTTGTTCCTTGACCTTTACTGCTTTGTTTCATAATTCCTTACTATGGGCATCAAACTGGACTGATGGACTTCATCTTATTTGAGTGCATGGCACCTCTTTTCACTTGACTTGAATGAAAATCATGCCACTATTCTTGGAAACTTCCTGTAGCCATTATGAGTGCATAATTACGAGTGCTATTGTCACTGACAGGAGTTGCAAAATACTGTGAGAATTGTAAAAGTATTGGGAATGAGGTTTTTGGTCATTTCATAGTTGAATCCTGTGACAGCGTAACAAGAAATACAGCTTCTGAACTTCTGATGCCTGCCACTGGCCTCTGTGAAAGTTGGATCAGATGGAAACTGATCAAGGATATCTAAATTTACCTCAGGTATAACCATTAGTAACAGTGCATGAGAAGACCCACTGCCCCATTAGTGACGCAGGCCCATGGCTAGTTTGCCCTCCCAGTTGTGTCATGGGTAGGTGGTTTCTGATGCAATTTGTAGGATGAAAAATTACTCTTGGCAGGCTAGGTGGTTGTGCTCTGCCAGAAAGGAGGTTTGGTATCTTTCCTTCTGGAAGCCACCTGGGTGTACACTGAAACCTCCCAGATTGGATTTATTTTCTGTGCAAGAGGGTACTTTTGTGACCATGTAGGCATTTCCTGATAGCAGCTTCCTTACTGATAGACACTGCATGATTTGGCCTGTATTTCAAGGAAAGAACACCTGTAATGACTAGCAAGTGTTAAACTTTGAGAAGCCACAGACAAATTAAAAAAAATAGATAGGAAAATAAAGTTTACTTTTAGGAGCTCTGAAAATTGCTGAGGAATTATGCAGAAGAAACATTTGTCTTTTCATAAATGTGGGGGGAAAAAAAAGAAAAAGAAAAAAAGCTCTTCTCCAGATGAATATCCCTGTTGAAAAGGCAAGTTATTGTTTGCTGGCAGAGACAAAGGAGAAAAGAAAATGACCAAGGCCAAGGAAGGTCAAGGTTGCTATAGCATGGGCAAGGGCAATTCAGTGAACCTCTTTCCATGGACTGTCTTCTGTTTGTCCAGAATGTCCTTTGTGAACTCGGATTTTGCTTGCTCAGTCTGTCACTCTCGATGGCAGAGTACAAAGGCAACAACAGTTTTTACCAGGCAATACTCTCTTAGCACAGATTTCTGCCAGCAGCAGTCAACAAGAAGGCCACTGAGATATTTAGCTGGCAAACAGCACTTTTACATAACCTTTAGATAGTTAATGATGTATTCACAAACTTTACTGGGCTTCTCAAACAGTCACAGTGGTGAGTAGTGTTTCATGAAGGAAGGGTTTTGGTCAATCAAATGGAATTCAGTGGAGCCACTGTCTTGTTTACTCTGATGGTATCTCAGAGGCCCCAAAATACACACATTAGACTTCCAGACATGTAGTGCACAAATGCAAATGTCTACTGCTTCAACGATGATAAGGAAAATTATGTCAGTGTGAGCACTTACTCCTTGCAGGTTGGATGACATCAACATTATATTGGTCTGATGATTCTGAGCACTGATTGCAACTCTTTCAAAACTCTGTCTAGGGGATATATACAAATGTACGAAATTGCTCATCTCTTATCTCACTCCTGAAGAACACTGAAGTGGTTACTGCTATGCTCCTGTACTGTTTTAAACATTTCACTTCTTACATACCCCAGTCCTACAGAGTTGGCCCCACACAGCACTTCAAGTTCTTCGCACATTTACTGGACTGCTCATTAGCTAGCTTGAAAGAAGCTGCTGATAGCTTCCCAAATCCTGCAAGACCTGCTATTTAGACTTAGGTGTCCCTCTTTACATACTGGTGTGGTTTAAATGGCCTTGACTGGTCAAGTTGGAAACTACTGAAGATCAGAACAGGCATCCCTTCACATCAGAAGCCAGTAAATAAAGTTGCAGGTTTTAGGATTTGGTTGGGGAATCTCCATAGTGAATGATAATATAAAAAAGAGTAGTGGAAAAAAATGTTATGGGTGGTGATAAGAGAGGCAGAATTTCTCCATACAGCAGTCATGATATGTTGTTATGTTGGAAGATTATTTATTTTAAAAATAGTCTCATTTCAATGTAACTTGAGTACCCTGAATATGTATGTGCTTTTTTTTATCTCCACGAATGATGCACAGACTTCACCTTTCATTGCTGAAGCTTTGCACATCCATGGGGAGAAGGAAAAATTTGTGGACTTCAGTCTTTTATAGATTTGATTCTGCCTCAATGAAAAGCTTGGTTTGAATGAGCCCTAGATTTTTACTTTCTTATATTACAAATTAAACATCTTTCTTGATTGCTATTAGTAAAATCTTACACAGTGTCAGTTTGTTATTATGGCAGCTGAATTCTCATGTGTACAAAATTAAACCCCTTTGAGACAATGATAGTGTAAATAACTTCTGGCCAAAATACTTGTGGCAGGATCACTGTGAAAGTAATGAATAATGATTTACTATGCAGCATGCCCATTCTGTCCTTGGTTTATGCAGGCAAGACTGTTTTCTGCTTCTTTCAGTGGTACAGCATAACAGGTCCTTGCAAATAAAGTTCTGCTAACCCAAATGTTCCTGATAATTGCTGGAAATCGCAACATTAGGCCATGTTGCCCTTCCTGTTACAAATGAATAAGCTCTAGGCTGGCAAGAGAGTACAGCAAGCCTGTAAATGACATCCAAATTCAAGATTGCCTTATTTAAGTCAAACAATGTGGTTAAAAGCCTTAAACTGTGAGTGAAACCAGATAGTACTGACATAGAGTTTTCCTGCTGTCTGTACACCATTGTATGAAGATCAAGCTGTTCAATGAGTTGCCCAGTCTGGAATTTAGGAGTGGCTTCATTGCATTTACATTACTGAATTATTTTAGCAGCAAGGTCAGCTGTTTGACCATCTGTGCTTGGGTAGGGGGCTGTGACCTTTTATTTCTCCAAACTGAATTACTCTAATAAGCCCTGAGTTCACCCAGAAGCGGAAGCTGATGCTAAACATATTACTCAGTTTCTTTAGTGCACTGTCAGGATGTCAACCAGTTTTCTCTGCCTGTTTTGGCAGATATCTAGCCAGAGTTTGAGATGCTTAGTTGGAATTACACAACATTTAAACAAGTGTTGTATCTGAGAGTTGTCTTCCATACTATCATTGACATAGTGCCATTTTTCTCTTTCAGTGTGGCACTACTGGTAGAGTATTATGCATGGTGACATCTTTGTTCTGATACTTGATTCAGCTTCTTTTAAAAACTAATTTAAAGCTGTTAAAGGTTAGGGCTGCCTATTGAGACTATATATCTGGTGAAGTTTCAAGGTGGTGTGCTGTATAAAGTGTGATAGTATGCAATTTGTGGTTTGAATTCCTGACCACGTTTAACCAAATTCCTGTGGTTTTTTTTAAATTTGTTTGTTTGTTTCTTTTTGTTTTAAAATTCCTATCTGTAAGTTGTCATTCTAAATAGATAAATATATATGTATATGTATAGATAGATAAATATATATGTATGTTCTAAGCTGCTAATATTATACTGCTTGATTAAATGGAAATAAATGTTATTCTTACCTATGTTCAATGTGATAGTATTTCTCTTGAGAGTGAATCAGTCTTTCTAGCACGGTATCTCATGCCTAGAACTGTGTTAATAAAGAATGAACTAAATTTCATGGGTCTGTAAATATATCAGTACTTTATACCTGAGGACAGAACTACAGGAGCTGTACTGAATTCTACCTGTGCAAACTACTATGAATGCAATAAAGAGCTTATGTGTTTGCAAAGTCTGACTTTGGGTCCTATTCAGACACTGTGACCATTACTGAAGTCAGCCGTTGTCCTAATAATTACATAATATTTTAGAGAGAAAAAGAATGCATATTTAGTGCTTCTGTTCAATTTGTACAAATATTAAGAAATATGGAAAGATGTCCAATTAGTGTGCCCATGGATTTAAAGTTCTGGAATATGATAATCAAAAGCATATTATTTCATCATTAAAGAAACAACTCTGTCAGTACACTGAACTGATAACAATAGAGATAACTGATAACAACATAGAACTCGATTTCACAATCAGTGAGCACTCCTTAAACCTCCTATTAAACCAAATGGTAGCTGTGCAGATTTTAAAATAAGACCACTGTCTTTATGGACATTTATAGATGCACACCCTAGCCACATACTTACAGAATGGAAGACCTTACAGTTCATTGATCAGAGCATAAACAGAATAGGAACAAAACTTCACCTGCCATATGAGGAAAGGCTGAGATAACTGGGTTTGTTCAGCTCTGAGAAGAGAAGGCTTAGGGGAGACCTTATTACCACATGCCAGTACACATAAAGGTGTGTACCAGGACAATGGAGATGGAAAAGACAAGGGATAATGGGTACAAGTTATTCCTGGGGTGATTCCAATTGGAATCCAGAAGAAAATTTTTCGCAATGAGAACAGTTAGGCATTGGAAGTATTTGATTCCCTTACACTAGACAGTTTAAAGACTCAGCTTGACGGGGTGGTGGCCCATTTAATTTAAAATACACTATCACCTAAGAAGGGTTGATTAGATGATCCTTGGGGTCCCTTCCAAAATGGCATTCTGTGATTCTGTGAATCTGTGAAAACTACTTTACTTGGTTGTCTGTGGGTGTTGAGATATCTCAACTTTATATGACATTCTTTTGTCTCTAAAAAATCATATCAACCCTCTGATCCAAATCCTAGTTTCTGCTGAAGATTAGAAATAACATACATTCCTCTGCCTCAATTTCTCTGTCCTTCCTCTTGTTCTACAGCTAGGTAATGAAAACAAAGCTGATATTATCTTATACATTTATTTGAGGAAGGGACAGTAAGAAAAGTAACATCATCATTGCAGTCAGCTCATCTTCCCATTATGCTTATTACAGAGTTTTATGCTTTGGTTTGTTGATTAAACATGATTATGGAATTATTTTGTTCTTTATAACCTCCGAGTCATGAAAGATGTTCTTTCTGAACTTCTATAACTATTTACATTATCTTTGTTGTATGAGGTTTCACTAAAGTGCCTGGCTAGCCATATAGCTATTCTGTGATTACATCTCTGTAACCTCCTTGAAGAAAAGGCAATAAAATAACACAATTGCCTGTAAAGTGGAGCTAAACTCTTGTGTTAATTTACTAATCTGCATTGAGAAAACTGAGAGAGACATCAGTTCCAGTTTAAACACTGTATGTGGGGATCAGTGTTGTCCATGCATGAAATTGTCTTTGGTAATTGGTTTAGGCAGCATTGAGGTACTAAACCACTATAGCTTTGATAAATGTGGGGCTCAAAAGAGCAGAGTGTGCAGTAATTAACCAGTCATTTGGAGATCTCTGACATGAATTAGCATTTATTACTGTTTTGCTCACTTTACTAGCCTAATTCAATGACATTTAGTCTGAGGAAAAAGAATATTTTAAAAACTAGGATCCACATCTCCAGATGGTGACAGGAGAGTATTTGTATTGCTTTTTCTGAGGCACACCTGTGGAGGCCTGCTCTTCCTGATGTAGCCACGAATTTGGTCCTTTGTCACAGTATTGCCAACAGTAAGCTAGGAGAACTGGAAAGCTGTTTTTACCATCAGCCTCCCTGTTTGGTTTTTTTTTTTTTGGTAATTGTCTTAAAGGACTCAGGAGCTATGAAGACAGGTAGATGAAGGCTGTTGTACCTTAGGCATTATTTTTTTCATGCCAAGAAGTCTACTACATGATTGAGAAAAAAAGGGAGCAAGCAAAAAACTGTTAACTGTAAAGAAAGTACAATGCATGCATGCAGGTATTCTATGTAAGTAGCAATGCCTTCGAAAAACTAAGGTATTTTGGGCAGAATTTTTCTGGAGAAAATTTCCTACTTGAAATGACTCCAGCTGCAAACTCTTCACTAATTTCTTTTATATAGTTCTTTCTTTTAGAACAAACTTGCACTTTTGCAGTCTTTATGCTATTTGTATGTGTCCTCTTTACTTTTATGCATGTGTGTAGGTAGACGTTGCATACATGAAAACAAAACCCCCCAAACCAAACCAACCAACCAACCAAAAAAAACAAATCAAACAAACAAAAAAATCTTTTTTTTTTTTTTACAAGTTTCTTCCCTCTCCTTTCCTGTCCATGTCACTGTATATAGTTAAGATTTGTGTTGTGGGTTTAGAGAGTGGACAGAAGTTCTTTTACCCCTCCTTGAAGAAGTAAAAGACAAACACTCTACAGAGGATTGGAAAGAACTGGAAATTTAAATGGAAGTACTATTCACAACTGTATACAACAATACAAAATCATATGAAATACTCAATAATTCATATTCAGCTTCAGCCCAGTTCTCTCCAGCCTGGGCTTTACCATAGCCTCACCAGGCCAATACCTACCAAAAACCTCCCTTCCAACCAGGCTTCAATGCCTCCTCCCCCATACCTCCCTACCCAGGCCTGAACGACGCAGGAAAAATTAGCTGTGCCAAGGCTGAAGCCAGGCTGCAACCCTCCCCCACAAGAGATAAGATCTGGCTGGGAGCAGAGAGAGTGAAAAAAGGGGAAAAACTGACTATGCAGCCATTTTATGTTGGGAATGAAATAACAAAAGATTACATTTTCTGGTACTTGGAGGGTTTTCAACTCCGGGGTTAAGCTATCCAATCTTAAACCCACAACAATTTGTAACATTACATCTTTAGCCAGATTTTCTTTCATCACAACATTTATTAAATAATCTTGTTTTTCTTCTTTGATAACTGTTCTTCTTTAAAGATTGATTCACCTCTATATAAATAAGCGTGTAATGTGGTTTCTACTTTATTTGACTTTCTGGCCAATATTAAGAGCAAAATTACATTTTTGCTATGTAAACTGTTTATGTTATTCTAGTTCTATTTCTTTCACATTTCTGAGAGTTTTGTAGCTGATTTGAATCTCTAGAAAGTTTTTCTTAAACAGGTAATCTGGATTTCACCCTCTCCCACACTGTTTGTTTGAAGGGGAAAAACGCAGGGAATATTGGCATCAGACCTCTGCTGCTCCTTTTTCTCCATTTTCTAATAAAAATTGGGGGATATATTTTTCTTTCAATGCTTTCCATTTCCCTGCACTTTATTTATTTATTTTAAAAACCCAGAAAAGAAAAACAACTCTGAGGCATTCTTAAAGGGAAAATTACTCAGATGCTAGAACTGATTGTGAGAGATTATTTTAGTCATATCTAATTTTTTCTCAGAAAGGAAATATGTCTTTCTCGCATCCCTTCAAGCTCTGTATTTCTATGTTTTCTGTGAAAATTTGGAGTAACTCAAATTGCATATATATGATTTTACAATATTATATGTAAGTTATCAGAACAGAACAGTAAGTTTAAAAAATTTGGTTTTATAAGTTGGAAAAATGAAGACTGAATTTTCTTGTGGAAACATTCCCCCCTTATGGTACCCTTATGAGTATTTTATTTTAATTTTAATTGAATTATAGCATTTTTTTTCATTAGAAACTCTCGATTCATCCAGCATCAAAATACCAGGGTATATGTGACTGATTCTATATTTACTGGAAAAACAAAACAGCAAAAGCTAAGCAATTTTATCAGGTTAAATCAGCACTTTCCAAGTGTTACTATCATAGAGGTTATACAAAAGCTAAAGCATAAACATCATAGTTCACATTGTAGATATCTACCTGTCCTTGTCCTGGAAACATGGTAAATTTCAGGGTGTGCAGAAGTCAACAATGGCTGGAAGGAGCCTAAGGAGAGATTGAGATGATTATGTTCTGACACCTACAGCTACATCTGGATTTTGGCAGCTATTCCCCTGAAAATGAGAAATACATGAGAAAACCCACATCATTACATTAAATTCAGAATAGCTTGCAGACAAAGCTGCTAACACTGACATTTGCCAGTGCATCCTCTGATTCTGTCTCGACTAAGACTGGGTTTAGGAAAATCCTAAAAGGATTAGAGGCTAACATATCTAATTATTTATACTTCATTGAACATATCAATCATATCTAGTCTGCTTACATTTAACCGTCACCTTCTATCTCAATTACTGGATTAGAGCATCTTCCAAGATGATTCTTTGAGTTATTTCACCAAAATGTGTGGCAATAAATATCTCATGGCAGGACCACAGTTAAGACTTTGTTTTTCACCTTAAGTGAAACAGCGAGTTTCACTTCCAGCTTTTCCTAGTATTTAAGTTATTCCCTACAGCAGCTGCTTGCCAAAATAATTTCTAAACATGAAGACTGAAGTGTGGTGCAATTCTTGGAAGAGGACCAGGGAAAGAAAATGAAAGATATTTTCATGGAGAACACAATGGTAGAAGACTTTGGTCAAAGCCAGGATGTTGTGAGAAGGCAAAATTTATAATAAAATGAAAAATCACTGTGTTTGAGTAAAATGACATGCAACTTTATTTGAACTCTTTTTTTTTTTTTTTAATTTTAAAGAACTCTGGCAGAGGAAGGAGGAAGGCTTCTTATCATGTGGGCCTTGGAGCCTGTATATTTGTCACACTGCTGAATCTTTGCTGCGACAGAAATATCTTCCTTGCCATCCTGTGCCCTTTAAACATGTGAGGTTTCAAATCCCTGCCCCAAAGTGAACTGTGTGTGTATATATAATGTGTATTGAGTGGTCACTGATAGAAGATGATGTATGTTGGGCTGTGCAGACCACGAGGCATTACAAAAAGCCTTCTAAGGGTGTCATAGCATCCAAAAAGCAGGGAATTGACATACTATCACGCAGCCACAGTGGCACTAGTGGGTGCTGTAAGATTTCTCTGCCACTGGAATCAATTGTTTAAGTTGAGTGATTGTGAA
Organism: Indicator indicator; assembly: GCF_027791375.1. Lineage (NCBI taxonomy): Eukaryota > Metazoa > Chordata > Aves > Piciformes > Indicatoridae > Indicator > Indicator indicator. The sequence continues at coordinate 77,777,027 of NC_072053.1, forward strand.
TCCTTTAAAATCCTAGGCTGGCTTAGGTTAAAATTCAGTTGAAAAATAAAATTAACATAAGGTGTGATACAGGAGTCTAATAATGTTAATGATATTACTATGTTCACCTGATAAAGCAAGGATTTGTTTTAAGAGAAGAAACCTCTCAAATCCTAAACTGAAGTACACTTAATATGGTATAGTCTTATGAAAAAATGTCTATCCTATTGCATCACTTTTTTTCTGCCATGAGATAATTCTTTAATATTTGTTCCTTCCATAATGCATGTACTTATTTGAGACAGTCCCTCTACGAGTCCATCATTTTGAAGTAATATTTGGGCTAGTACTTCAAAAGCTTTCTTTATTCCCTGCTATTTATCCCCAAATACACTGAATAATTCATATAACTTAAATTTTAAGAAGCTCCTAAATTTCTGTGCTATCAAATACACCTTGTGAGAGATCAGATTTATTTCTGCTCTCAGATGGAACAGATCTACCACTTCATACTGCTGGGGATGGAAGGATCTACGTACTGCTCATGCAATGTTTTTCTAGCTTTTAAAAAAGGAGCTACTTTAAAATGATGGATACATACAGATGTCTGTTACACTTCCTAATCAAATTCATTAGAATTAAGTTTGAAGAGAGACTTGGTTATCAAAGACCATAGAATCATAGAATCAAGAAGGTTGGAAGAGACCTCAAAGATCATCGAGTCCAACCTGTCACCCTACACCTCATGACTATCTAAACCATGGCACCAAGTGCCACATCCAATCCCCCCTTCAACACCTCCAGGGATGAGGATTCCACCACCTCCCTGGGCAGCCCATTCCAATGGCCAACCACTCTCTCTGTGAAGAACTTTCTCCTCACCTCCAGCCTAAACCTCCCTGGCGCAGCTTGAGACTGTGTCCTCTTGTTCTGCTGCTGGTTGCCTGGGAGAAGAGACCAACCCCCTCCTGGCTACAACCTCCCTTCAGGTAGTTGTAGACAGCAATGAGGTCTCCCCTGAGCCTCCTCTTCTCCAGGCTAAACAGTCCCAGCTCCCCCAGCCTCTCCTCATAGGGTTTGTGCTCAAGGCCTCTCCCCAGCCTCATTGCCCTTCTCTGGACATGCTCCAGCAATTCAACATCTTTCCTAAACTGAGGGGCCCAGAACTGGACACAGTACCCAAGGTACTCATTTCTCTCCCTCCTTGTGTTGCTTTACAACATCTTCTGCTTACTTGAAAGCAGGGTAAAATTTATAACTCAAGAAGAGTATCTTGGGAAAAAAATATTTAGGTAACTGTACAAATATTGGAAAAGAATTCCCCAAACTTGTTTTGAGCTTTCTCAAAATACCAGCAATATTACTTTTAAAATATGGTGGGGGCATTTAGCTTAAACAGTATAACTCAGGCTTGATAATTTTATCTTCTTTGTTATCCTGCAAGAAGAGACACATATTGTAACAGCAGCTAAGAAGTCTAACCTATTGAAAGCTATGCAGATGAAAGTTAATACCAAAAAATGCTACATGCTTGTAATCTATGAATACTCCCAATGGCTCATGAAGTGAACAGTAATCATTCATTTCTTTACTTCTAGACTCACTTGTCTTCAGAAAAGAAGATCCTAATTATTTGCGTGTATTTTAAATGGGTCTACAACTGATGAAAGTCAGTGTAGAAAGGTGGCTTACAGGTCTTGGTGTGTTGAGTACCCTTGAACTCAAAATGCGACCATGCAGTATTATGAAAAATGTAACTCTCCATATGTTAATACTGGAAAGCCATAACATCCTTCTAACAAAAAATACTCCCTAACTTTCCTGTTAGTGAAAGGAAGGGCATGGCCTCTTGGAAAAACTTTATGTATTCTTGCAAGATTTGCCAAATTGGTGACTCTTCCACCATAACAAGTGGTACAGTAAGTAAGTAGTGCAAAATTATTTTCTCCTGGGCACTTCTCTGTTACCTCAAAGAATAGAGTGACTAACAACCAGTCAGGTTACTTGGGATTTAAATTTGGGGTCAAAATGCAAAATAGTCCCTTATATTGTAGTATATAGTGGCTACATTTTTTAAAACTATAATAACCCCAGGTATGCATGAAAGTAAAATCAGTGCTATGGTAACCCTGAGATTACTTGATACTTTCTTCCCTAAGTACAGGGTAGGTTTAAACCTCATTAAAATCTACATAAATATGATTGAGCACATTCCTGATGAAGTTTCTAGTGGTAGCATGAATGATATTCCCGAAAAGACTTTTCACTGAGGCTCTTATGAGGGCCAAACGTCAGTAATGACTTCATGACTCACGTCAGTAATGACTTCATGACTCTAATGAGTGGCTTCAGAACATTTAATTAAGGTGTTTCGTGTAAAGGAACAGTAGCAAAGTCTGCATGTATCTGAGGGAGAAAAACTACAGCCAAATGATAGGACAAATTTGCAAAACTCCTTGAGCTGATCAGTAATCGCTGTCGGATGTCTCTTGTCATCTCTGATTAAAATGGAAATCCTTATCACACAGAAGGCTTTGTGTGATGTTAAAAACAATAAAGAACATTTGTTCATTGTTTCTTTTTAATTTTTTTTAATTCTTATTTTTAAGTATTAATCTGTCCTAGTTTAGAGTGGGACAGATGCTCCATTGCCCCAAAAGGGGCAAAAGAATGGTGCTCACACAAATGTATTGGATAGTCATGGAAGGTTTAAATGGAAAAGCAATTAACATACTACAAACCTACAAAGCATTAATGGTGAACGTATCCAAAGCATACAGAGTTCCCTTACACCACACCAAAAAAGAAAAGCCCAATGCTTCCCTTCTCCTCATCTGGGGTGCACCCAAAACCCCAGGGGTCTTTCTTCCCCTGCCATTGCTAGACTAGTCACAGGCTAGCTGGGACTGAAGCTGCCCCCCTCCCCCTTTCTTATCCTGGCATTAGGCATAAATAAACCAAAGAGGCCTAAGGTACTCCCCACCATTACCTGATAAGAGAGCATCTCCCATGGGAGCAGAGAGGGAAGGAAGAAAAAGAAAGACAATGACTTTGCAGCCAGATTTATGAAGGTGCAGGATTTATGGGTAGAAATACAGTTTCCTGTGTCCACCTCCTGGGCTGGACACTCTGGGCACTGGAGGTGTAACTCTGTGGCTTCAGTTTAGGAGTCACCCAGCCTAAACTGCCACATAGTCTAAGACATTAAGTCTCAGAAGTGCAAGAAATAAGTAGTAGCAATGAGTTTTAAACCCAAATTCCTAAAATCTCAATTGTCATTACAAATCCATTCATGTCAACGAAGCAGAATATTACTCTGCCTTTTATGACAATAAACATCTCATCAATTCCTGTTTTGGGTGGTGCTGGGTTTTTTTGTTTCTTTGTTTGTTTTTAATTAGTGATCTTTCTCCTCCTGCTGTCCCCTCTTCCCCACCCCCTCCAGGGTTATTTCTCTCACCTGGTTTTTGCTTTGCAGTTCCAGAATGTTGTTACTCCTAGTTACTGAAACAGTTTGCATTTTCAGTTACACCAAATGTTTCCCTTCTTGCTTCCCCATTTGTTCTGGTACATCCTCTCACTCCATTTCTAGTTACTTCCTTTCACCTTGAAAATCATTCTCTCATTCTAGCATTCATTTTCGTAGTAATATTTACATTTTCTGATGCTTTGTTCTTTCACCTTCCCTCAAGGAATACACAGCCTCCCTTGCCAACTTCTTACTCTTTATGTGTTTGTGAAATCATGTATTATTTATCATTTCACTCCCTGCTTTAGTTTTTTTTGTTCATTTTTATCACAGCATTCTTGATCCTTGTCATTTATTCCTTTACTCTGAGCTTTTATGCAACCTCTCTGAATCACCAATCTTTCTTCTTGTTGCTCCTTCATTTATTTTTTCTCTCTGTTTATCTGGTTACCCATAGAGGTCACTTATTTATCGAAGTTTGTCAGGTTGCTTCTAATCTGTGCTTGCTATGACATATGAAATTCCATCTTTTTTTAGAAACTGCATATGCAGTTGCAATTTACATATGTCTTGCATTTATTTCTCACAAAACCAAGTGAAACTAAGTGCAATCTCTGTGCTGACAAAACACATTAGGAATACTACAAAGCAAAACTAATTTGCAAGCTCATATGATGAGTTTGAGTATCTTTGAAGCTATCACACAAACAGTAGCATCCTATTAGAACTGTCTCATATACCTGTGCTGTCTTTAATTTTTGCAGCCTTATGGAAAGCATTTAACCAGTACCTACTAAGAGTGAACTGGAGAATGACTGTAAAGAAGTGGGTTTTTTTTTATTTTATTCTTCAAACAACTGATCAGCATTTTAAAGGGTGATTTTTGAATGATAATTTAAAGAACTGTATATTGTACCCTTCCAAAGATCTATCACAGTCCTTAATATTTTTTTTCTTGTGTTTGATGTCATAAAATTTCAGTGTTTATGTCAGGTTCTTATATTAATTTAGACAGAAAATACTTCCAAGGTTTCCTACTGTACATACTACAGTCTGGGAAAGTTTGTTTTTTTTTTTTTTTGTTTTTTTTTAATGCACACACACACTTATTTTTTTTTTTTCATTTATTTAGTTATTTTGGTCAGATTATGTTGTTCTCATTTTTGGCATCACATCAAATTTATGGGAATCCTCTGTCTTAGACTTTCCTCTTCCTCAAAACGAATTTACCAGCTGGCATGGTTAAGGCTTTTGGCTCTCTTTAAATCCCTGGCAAAATAGCATGTGTTTTGAAAATTATGGTATTTTGGCAAAATTACCCGGAAAACTTATACATTGCTAATATTGCATTGCATTTGACACCACATTTTTTTTCCCCTACTCTCAATCAAACTTCAGACAATTTAAATAAAAATGAAGGGAATTTATGCAAGAGGTAGGCTGAGAGATCGGTGACATTTTGCATCACATGTAAAGTGATAAGTAAAAAGCAACTGTGAGACCAGCTAGCAAATTTATCTGAATTTAGCAGGAGTGAGAAAAAAGATAGGTTTTCTCAGCCATTATAACTAATTTGAATCGTTACTAATTCAATAATTTGAAATATGTTTTTTAAAAATATTTGATACAGTATTGCTATATTTCATATATGCCAGGAGTAGCAAAATAATGATTCACTGAAAATAAAAGACAGGAAATAATACCTCATAATAGTCATGTAACATCAGGAAATAATTTAGATAGTGTATGCAATATCTCTAGAAGAAAGAAAAGATGTAAAGAGAAGGAGTATTTGTTGTCAATTATTCACCCTCATGAAGGGATGAATAACTCATCCCTACTGCAATGCTGAATTAACTGCACAGAATACATTAATTTTTACACTAGGAGAGGAAAATGTTAAGAAATCTCATATGCAACACTGCTTAGCAGGTACTAAACCTTTCACTTTTTGCCTGTTGAATTTTAACAGCATAGTGCTATATGATTAAAAACACACATATGCACGAACATACATTTTTCTTTTTGATCCATATAGGTGCTGAAAATGTGTTTCACCTATACAGAGCTCCAGAAAGCATGTTTGTTGTTGTACTATTCTCATTAATTTCAGTGCTGTAATTACCTAGGTCTGTTCTTGAATTATTCCTATTAATTTCTATGATGTGTTTACCGAGGTCTTTTCTGTTTATGGAAGTTATGCAATCAAAATTTCCTATACACTGCTAACCATTAGCCAAACATGTATTATCCTTTTCAAAGGAGATTATTAAATGATCCAGTTGCAAAACTTTAAAAATATACCAAAATGGGACACTTGTGCTGACTTACCACAGCAGAAGGTTAGATTTTAATTTTGTTTTGACATATGTAAGCTCTATATTTTGATACATGTAAACTCTGTTGTGTATAATGGACTACAGGAGTATACTTTCTATTCTCTTGAGTATAATTAATGTCAGATCTTCCCAAACTTCCCTAACAGCTATTAAGCTGCCATAATTACTTTATAGAAGATTTAGTGCCAGACTGCTATCATTCTGGGGTGGGGGATCACTTAGGAGTGTCATACCTGAATCACATTTGTCAATAGGTGAGCCACAGTGTCTGAGGTGGTCACAAGTGGTCACAGTGAATGTAGGAGTTTATAACTGAAAAAAATTACCTGGCTGAAGATTTACTACTGGAAGCTGCAAAGAGTTTCGATTTGTATAAAGGCTTTTAAAGATACATACCAGTCTTCTTCCTCCCAGCAGATATCTTGTATCTCCTTTAATCAGAACCTCATCCATAGCAATATTTATAAAAAACACCTGCAGAGGAAACCTATAAGGGTTATTTGATTCATATTCATTTTGCAAGTGGAACAGATTTGATCCAGTACTGAATGCAACAGTGAAAATTCATTTGGCTTAGGAGTCCATTCTATTAAAGCATATGAAACTGATGAGCTTTAAAACAGAGTGCTGATGTATTTACTCCCAGTTTCATTGAAGAACCTTAGAAACGAAAGACAGAGATGCTTGAGATGATTGGGTGCAGCTAGTCATCTACCTGCTGCTTGTTACATGGACACTCACAGGGAGTCAGAGCCAAGGGTCATGTTTTCTTTTGATTTAAAATGGAAATAAGTTACATTTTCCCCCCACCCATCTGCAGGTCTTTGACTTTAGAGATGAAAGCTTTACTACACTTTGAAACTTTATTGTCAAAGCCTAAAATTATGTTGTCATGGGCAGGCTTATTTTTTTTTACATCTTTACCCAGTATGAAAACTACAACTAAATCATGTTACCAACAGGATATTCTGAATTGAGTGAGTTTCGTGAGATCCTACAGAACAGTGAAAAACCATCTCTGAGTTAAAGTATCCTGGTTAAAAAAAAAAAAAAAAAAGCCTTTGATAACTGGCACTTCTCTATTTCTATGAATGTTTTCTTTATAAATTCATTTTGCAAAGTATTGTACAGCTATGTTTCATTTAATTTTTGTCAACAAAATGTAATTTTGCTTGGATCATTCAGTCAACAAAAAGGCAGCAGCATATAATCTTTTTGTCCACTGAACTAAATTGCAGATTCATTTTGTGTGTAGATGAAATCTTGAATGTTTACTAACTGAAAATTATGACATCTTCTCCACTCTGAGCAAACTGCAGTTAAATGTTGAGAATTTTAAATACAGTTAAAGTCTGTAAAACTCCTTTGACTTCCCACATCTGCATAAATGGGGTCATTGCTGAGACATTTCTAACTCTGGCTCTATGTAACTTAGAGTGGGATTTGATGAGACTTCTTGAAGACAGAAAATGCACTCTTAAATTTTCCATAGTTAATTACTATGAGAATTTTTCATATAGATATTTTCTGTGAACAAAACGCTAGACAGGCTGATATTCCTTTTGCATATAACCTTTTGTTTTGCTGCTCTGGTCAACCCTCAGTCTCCTCTTTTTTGAGCTAAAGAGATCCAGCTCCCTCAGCCTTTCCTCATAAGGGAGATGTTCTGCTCCCTTAATCATTTTTGTGGCTCTGTGCTGGACTTCTTCAAGCAGTTCCCTGATGTCATTCCTTGACTGAGTGGCCCAGAACTAGGCACAATATTCCAATGCAGCCTGTATAGGGCAGAGTAAAGGGATAGGAGAACCTCTCTCGACCTACTAACTACACCCCTTCTAATACACCCCAGGGTGCCATCAGCCTTCCTGGCCACAAGGGCACATTGTTGGCTTATGGTCAGCCTGCTGTCCACCAGAACTCTTATGTCCTTTTCCCCAGAGCTGCTCTCCAGCAGATCATCCCCCAGTGAAGATGTGTGACAGTGAAGGTCTAGTACAGCCTTGCACTTGGAGTTTTTCACTGGAGTTCAGGAAACGCAAGTTTTCTTTCTGAAATATTCCGTAGTTATCCTCATGACCTTAAGCATCTATCTTTGGTGTGTCTCCAGTTCACAATGTTCTGTGAAGCACCTGGAGATCTCTAGAGCAGTACGAAGTGAAAGCCAAATTTTACTCTTTGTCATATGAATACAGCAGAACTTATTTTGGCAGCCAAGAAAGAAAGGTTTTAATAAAATTGCAATGTATCATTAAAAGAAATGCAAAGGTTCCACGAGAGATGACGTGAATGCCCAGGTATGGTAGAGATAAAATGTTCTGTGAAATGAGAGATCTGATAGGTGAAAACTTTTTATGTTCAAGTTATGATTTAGTCCTTTCTTTTTCTCACCTGTTGGTATCATGCAATAGAAGGAGGATTTTGGTCAACGTGGTGTTTGAGTCACACTGTTACACTGAGTAGCAATCTAGAGAAAAAGGTGTTGGAAGGCTTTTTTTTTTTTTTTTTTTGCACAATATACACAACAGTACTCGTCAATGGTATTGAATGCTTTTCTTTTTTTTTTTTTAATTTTCCCCCAAGAAAGTGGCAGAACAAGTACCATAAAATATCATTTTATTGAAGGAATTGATGTTTTGTTGAAAAGTGAGTGACTGCAGTGGGAGTCAAGTGTTTGTATCATTAAGAAAAAAATAATTAATTTCTTCCTTGGAAGTGAAAACAATTTATTTTTTGAAATGTTGTTTTATATTATCCTCCCTTTTGCCAATTTTCTTTTTAGGCTATACTTCTATTTTTGGCCCTTTTTTTAAAAACAAAAAACACCTTATTTTCTCATTCTGTGTGTACAATTGATACATAAAATTTCCTTCCCTGATGATGGGTATATCATAGAATCATAGAATCATAGAATCATAGAATCAAGAAGGCTGGAAGAGACCTCAAAGATCATCGAGTCCAACCTGTCACCCTAAACCTCATGACTATCTAAACCATGGCACCAAGTGCCACGTCCAATCCCCTCTTCAACACCTCCAGGGATGGTGACTCCACCACCTCCCTGGGCAGCACATTCCAATGGCCAACCACTCTCTCTGTGAAGAACTTTCTCCTCATCTCCAGCCTAAACTAGCCTACTAGCCAGTCTCAGTCCAGTTGTTTCCTTCAATAAGGGAGAGATCACGAAAGGTGGCAGGAAGCTGTGTCATACCAAAAAAATTATCTTTGACATCCTCACCTTTACAAGTAAAAAAGCATCTCACAAGTTCTTCAACAGACAACTGTTGTTCATATATTGTCAAGATATCTGCATTGTCAGTACTCTTGCCTTAGTGCTCAGTCAGCTACAATAATGCATGTATTTTATGGTGTAAGAGGTACTGCCTTCTCTAGTACAGATAACAGCCAAAAGCGTTTGCAAGATTGCAAAGCATATTTTACCTCCATCAATTCTTTGCATTTATTGTGTGGAATGGAAACTGGCAGAACCTTAGGCTATAGAAGGTGACTTTCTATTTTGTCTGTTAATTTTCCTGTTTTCTAACCTATTATTATAATATATATTTATAGGCATATTTTTGTATATATGTATATGCTGATTGTGGAGAAAAAAAGGTTTTGCTGAGTGCAGCTGAGCTTTGTCTCCTACTGACTCATGCTAACCTCTTAGGATGTATAGCTCCCTGCATATGAAAAAGAAAACAGCCGTATCCATTTACTCTTCTGCTCTTTTTATACTACAGATGCTCTACAACTTCCAAGCTCTAATTTCTTTCTCTCTTGCTTTATTCGTCCCCCGCCCCCCCTCCTCTCTGTTATGCAAATAACAAGGAGGTTGTTTTTTTTTTTAGCACAAATCTTTTACTTGAATGTCTGCAAAAGCGGTGGTTTTATTCCATCATGTCACACTGCAGGGTCATAAAATTTCTTAAGTATATGTGCATCTATTTGTGTTAACATGTCTGGGGCAGGGAGCTGCTCTCTATTGCAGTGGCATCCAACTTTACAAGCATAAGCTTTTAATTAGGCATTCAGGGCATCAATCCAAACCATAGACTGCAGTTTTGATAAAGCTGTTCATACAGTAAATACTCTTTGTGACATTACTTACAAAAATATTATGACAGCCTTGGAAACATTTTGTCAAGGAATGAAGCTTTTTAAACTAAAAGTGAGAACTTGATTAAAGTAAAGAAAAACAAAAAAAAGAGGATGGCCAGCTTGAGAAACTATAGGAAGGGCTGTGGTCTTCTTGCTTTGCTTTTTTTTTTTTCAGTAAAAGGAGCAAGTTGCAGAGATGTTCAGCCATATTTCTTCTTATGAAATATCAGCCTACAGGTGAAAGGACCACAAATTAAGTTTAGAATTAAAAAATGTGAAAAGAAGAGAAAGATTTGAAGTGCTAACTGGGAAAAGAGTATGAACTGGGGTGCTTGGCTCCTGTTGGCTAGGCTTCTTTCAGATTCACCTGTAAATAACAGAGTTCAGGAAGAGGACGAAACTGTCCCATTTAATTGGCTTTTGTATATTTAATACCTGCAACCATTATCAGGCATCTTAGTAGAAACTAGTTACAAATTTTAAGCATAATCTGACATCATATTCTATCGTTTTTCATTTCTCTGTTGTAATCTTGTTTCCAGTTGTGTAATTACATATTGAGTTGTTTTCTTTGCTAAAGTAAGCTTTCAATGTTTCTATTTTTTTTAAGCTGGCCGGTTATGAAGTAAGAATTCAGGTGAAAATGACAACACTAGAAGGATTTTTCATGTATTTATTTACCTTTGAAAGAAAAAGGTCATATGTACAAATGATGCCTTAATGGGGAACACCAGGAGGTCCTAAAAGAAGGTGAGTGCTGTAATCTGGAAGTTGCCTTCTGTGTATGGTCTTAGCATTTCTGTGCACCTCCCAGATAATCTAACAAATCAGTGAATAGAAAACTAGGAAAAAAAAAAGTGATGGACAATTTTTTTACTACCAATGTGGAGAAAATCTGTATTTTTTTCTCTGCTCCCAGTCCACAGCCCAGATCTTTTACTGGTGGCGTTGTGATTCACAACGCTGCTAGTTAGAGTTTGGATTTGCTTTTAGGTGCTCAGTTTAAGTGATGTAAAAACTGCTTTAAGCAAACCTCATAGTAGATTAGATGTGTCAACCTGGAGTGAGGCCCTGCTGGACTTGCTGCCCACTAACCAAGAAAACTTGCTTTGTAACGTCTTGGTTAGGGACAGCCTCAGCTTCAACCATCATAATATTGTGGAATTTGGGATACTGATGGGCACACTAGAGGTTATTTCCAAAACAAAGGGTTTAGATTTTAAAAGAGCAAACCTCAACGTGCTTAGGGCTCTGCTGGATAAGATCCCCTGGGAAACTTCCATGAAGGACAAAGGATCTAGTGAGTGCTGGGAGTTCTTCAAGAACCCTCTTCTAGACACACAAACCCAGATCGTCCCGTCTAAAGGCAAGGGAAGTAGGTGGAACAAGAGAACCCCTTGGCTTAAGTCTGGGTCTGCTCAGAACCAACAGGGTAATGTGGCAGAGATGGTAAAGTACAACATTACTTACTGAAGATTGAAAGGTCTTTACACAGGTATTCAGAGATTTAGTTAGGAAAGCAAAAGCTCAGCTTGAGCTGGAACTGGCTAGAGATTCAAAAACCTTCAAGAAAGTGTTCTTCAAATACACAAACAACAAGGAGAAACAAAGATACTGTAGGCCCACTATTAAACAGGAGAGATAAACTAGTCACCAAGAACATTTAAAAGACTTCTACAGTCTTCAGGCCTCAACAGCTTCTTCACCTCTGTCTTTACCAAAATTGTTGGGTCCCAGGACACAAGAACAAAAATGCAGGTGGATGGACACACAGACACATCTTCAGTGAAGGGAGTGTTGGTCTGTCAACTATTACAGGAGCTTCATCCACACAGATTTATGGGCCTGGATGCCATCCACCTGAGGATGCTAAGAGAGCTTGCTGATATTGTTGTGAGACATCATTCCACAGTCTGTGAGAATTCATGGAAATCAGGAGACATCTCTGAAGATGTCAGCCCCATCTATAAGAAGGTTTCTAAGGAGGATCCAGGTATTTAAAGACCCATTATCCTCACTTCAGTCCTTGGGAAATTAATGGAACAAATCCTCCTGTGGACTGTCACAGGTCAGCTGAAGCATGTGATGGAGAAAAGCCAACATGGATTCACCAGAGTCCTGCTGTGCCTGACAAACCTGATCACCTTCTATGACAAAGTAAGTTGCTCAGTCAATGCAGGGAGAGCAGATGACATTGTCTACCTGTACTTCTCCAAGGTTTTTGACATGGTCCTTCACAACCTCCTCTTCAAGAAACAGTCATGTTATGGCCTTGATAGGTGGTCTTTGTGATGGGTGGGGAACTGACAGGCCATACCCAGAGAGTAGTAGTCAATAGTTCTCAACCTGGCAGTTACTCAGAAGTGGGGTCACCTAGGAATAGATATTGGGCCAAATGTTGTTTAATAACTTCATAAGTGATCTGAATGTTGGAATCAAGAGCATCCTGATGAAGGAAGGAATAGGCTAGCAAGAACCTTGTGAAGTTCAGCACTGGGAGCAGTTTGGTCCCCACTATGTGGACAGGCTTGGAAACCATCCAGAGAAGGGCCATGAGAATATCAGAGGACTGGAAGAGCTGTCATCTAAGGAAAGGTTGACAGAGCTAGGTTTGTTCAGCTTTTGGAAAAGAAGGCTTAGGGGAAACCACCATTTCACCATATACCAATACATGAAGGGTGGCTATCAGGATGATGGAGACTCCCTTTCTTACAAGGAATGACATGAAAAAGACAAGGGATAATGGATATAAATTATTCCTGGGACATTTCTATTAGAATCCAGAAGAAAATTTTTCACAGTGAGAACATTTAGACATTGGCATAATCTCCCAAGAGAAGTAGTGGATTCCCCTACACTGGTCAGTTTTAAGACTCAAATTGACAGGGCACTGGCCCGTATTTAAACTACCCTATCACCTAAAAAGGTTGGACCAGATTACCCTTGGGGTGCCTTGCAAACTGGTGTGCTGTGATTCTCTTCCACCCTGTTGGGTGGAATAGAGTGAGTGAGGTGAGTAAGAAAGCAATGCCTCGTTAACTGGGAACATTTAGTATTCTCCATATAGTCCATTGAGGACAACGTCCAATTTCTCATGCAGTTGTAGCGCTACTGCAAGGTATCTCCCCAGTTCTTATATGCTTCTTTTGCCTACCTCATGAATTCTGGTGACTTCCACAGGCATTTGTGGATTTTTCTTTTTGTTTGTTTGTTTTTTTAAATTTATTTCATTTTTCTTTTTCTTCTTTTTCTTTTTTCTACTTTTTCTTTTTCTTTCTTTTTCTTAGTCTGTCGAAATTGCTGCTGCTTTGCGATATTTCCACTCTTATTATCATGTGGCAGCTCTGTTCTTGCTGCCATTGCTTTAGATATATTTTCTCTTCTCTTTCACTGAAGCTTTCTCTGATCCTCTCCTTTTGCCTCCTGATGTTAGCAGTGGATGTACACTTTAATTGTCATTCCATGTAATGTAAACATCCAAGCCAAAAGCGACACTTTACAGAGATGCTTCAGGAATTTTGAGTGAGAATATAAACAGGAATTGTAATTTAAAATATGTATATGCTTACATTAATACTTAAATAATTTCAATCTGTGAATATCAACCTGTTAAAATGAAAACTCCAGTACATCCTTAAATGTAGAGTTACTGTGTTGCCATAAGACTAAAATATGCATATATCCAGATATCTAATGATATGATGGAAGATGATGTTGACAGCTACTGATATTTTTTTTTTGCAGTTATGTGAACTGCCTAATTATTTGTATATTTGACCCTGTCCTGACTGACTCTGATGTATGATCCTCCTAAAACTGAAAGATGCATTTCGCAGGGCACCAGATCTTCTTTTTTCCTCTTCCACTTGCAATTTTGCTTAAGTAGAGTCTCATTTCCATTTCTAATTTAACATTGTATTTTAGCACATTGTGATGATATCTGTATTTGACAGATTTGTCACAGTATTTGTCCTATGTCTATCAACTGTCAGATTCCTTTTCTCTATCTTGTTCTTCCTGTTTCATTTGTCTCTGTATCTGTTAGTCACTGTATTTGTTTTACCAGAACATAATGATTTAACTAAGATTTTTCTCATTCCCTGACATTACTCTTATTTATAGTACATTTATTTTTCAGAGCAGTTTCATAGCATAAAGTATATAGATAATTATGAGAATACTAATCTTTGTCTTACTATTTTACCTCTTAGTTTAGTGGATGTTTAGGGTTGTTGAGGGCTATCTCTAAAATGGTATTTAATAAAAGTAAAAATAAACAGTTTTTTATTATGTAATTTCCAGCAAACAGACCATAGTGCCATTTAGGCTTTGGATGGCCAGAATTAGACTTATTGCATAGTGGCAACTCTGTTCTACTAGTCTGAAAGTAGAAATACCACATGCTTGGTTTCTATCCTATTTTTTATCTCATTTCCAGGACATGACTTAGACCAACGTGTTTAGTTTTTATTTCTCTTTGATTCTGATTTTGGGGTTGTTTAGTCTGAAGAAAAGGAGGCTGATGGGAGATCTTGTCAATCTCTATAGCTACCTGAAAGGAGGTTGTCATGAAGTAGGAGCTGGTCTCTTCCCCCAAGTACCTAGGGAAAGAACAAGAAGGAATGGCTTCTAGCTGCACCAGGGGAGGTTTAGTCTGGGCATTAGGAAAACATCTTTCACTGAAAGGGTTGTCAGGCATGGGCACAGGCTGCCCAGTGAGGTGGTTGAGTCACCATCCCTGGATGTGTTTAAAAACTGTGTAGATGTGGTGCTTGGGAATATGGCTTAGTGCTGGACTTTTTTGAACTCAATGATCTTGAAGATCTTTTCCAACTGAAAGGATTCTCTGATTCTGTGATTCTATCTTTTCCTCTCCTAGTGACCCCTACACATAATTCATGTTTACTCACCAACTCTGAAGATGGCTGGGGTGCACGTACATCACTAAGGCAAGATCTAATGGAAGGTACACCACGAGTGTAACAGTGTGAGAGCTGAAATACCCCTCCCACAGGGACAATAACCAGGCTAGCTCAGTCTGGAAGCAAATGAAAGCTGTATTTACAGGCAAAACTACAATCTATAATGAAATGCAATGAATATGTACAAATATACACAATTCACAACATTTACAAATATGTACAATCAACAGAAAAACACAACCAAGACCCTCAGACCCCCCTAAAGAGAGGGGTCCGTGCTTCCTTTTCCTTCCCCTGCCCCCTGCCAGAGCAGGCAAAAGGGAAGAAAGCCAAGAAGCAGAGAGAGAGGTTCGTCAGACTTAGCTTGTCAAGGTCAGTGTGCAGGTGTGTGTGTTATCTTCAACCAGAAAAGAGGCAGGCAGACTGAGAGAAGATGGATTGCGAGAGTGCCCGACTGCCCGACCTCGTTTTGAATACTCTTAAACATTTCTATCTCTACAATGGAAGTGTTTAGAATAATCATTATTTTGCTTACTTACACCCAATAGTGTTTTTTTTTTTCACGTTCTTTCACTTTCTCTGCTCTAACTTTGTGAGAAGAATAATTAAAAAGACAGTCTTAAAAACACCACAATGAGTGAATGTAACTGTATGAGTTCTTTCTCTGAATGTTTGTAAGTTCAATGAGGGAGCTCTGGGGCAACGTGATCTATTGCTTGTGGGAGGCTACTGTGGTTTTTCATAAGTGCTTAGATTTACTTTCAGAAGCTTACTTTCATTCCCTTCAGGTATAGTAGCCTAATATCTAGGTAGGTACCTGATGGAACATAAGATTTACAAGAAGTGTTTTGATCTTTAGCCTGTAACATGCATGTGGTTATTTTACTTGCATATTATTCAGTCTCAGATGGTAAGTTAACTCCACAAGAAAATTTGCTGAAAATGAAAATAAAAGAAGCCCAGGTTTGTTTGCATCCCTCTGGGGAGAAAAAAAATGCACATTTCTGACCATTGAAAGGAAATTCTCCAAAAACCATGTTAACCATAGTATTGCAGCATACATCTATTATATTTAATCAGTTATATTTGTTTTCAATTTCTGCTATTGCATATGAAAAGGTAATAAACAGAGTAAAGACGTTTTAATAAAAACATAAACAATTTACAAGCTATATTTTAAAAACACCTGAGATACCTGCATGTATAGATTTAAGAAATTCTAATAAAGATGAATTTAAAGACAGCTTTGGCATAGAAAAGACTTTGCTTGTTACAAGTACATAGTAATATTTACCAAAGGCATGTATTCCTTGACAGCTCAGGTGGTTAAGTTGGCCACAGTATCATTGTTCTTTCCCCCTTCTACTCTGCCCTGGTGAGGCCACACTTAGGATATTGTGTACAGTTCTGGGGCTCTCCATTCAAGAAGGAAGTCCAGCACAGAGCCACAGAGATGATTAAGGGAAAGAAACATCTGGCTTATGAGGGAAGGCTGAAGGAACTGAGCCTCTATAACTTGGAGAAGAGGAGATTGAGGGCTGACCTCATTAATGCTTATAAATATATGAAGGGTGATTGTCAGGACAGAGACAGGATCTTCTGGGTGATGTCCAGTCATGAGACAAGGGGCCACAGGTGCAAGCTGGAGCATAGGAGCATAGGTTGTGGAGTCTTCTTCACCAGAGACAATCAAAAACCACCTGCCTTCCTGCTTGACCTACCCTAGGTGGTCCTGGTCTGGCAGGAGGGTTGGACTAGATGAACTTTGAAGGTCCCTTCCAACACCTAACATTCTGTGATTCTGTGATATACCATTAAGTAAACAGAGAGCTTTGCTTAGGAATTAGTATTATCATTATTGCATTACGAATTATTATTATTGCATTATTATTTTATAATTTGTTTCTTTGTTTCTCTTAAGGAAAATCAGGTTCAGAAACAGAAAGAATGAAATCTGTAGGTTTACCTGTTTGCCATAATATGACAGCCAACTTCTCTGTGTATTACTGACATGTACGGAACAGAGTGCATAACCCTATGGTGTTTTGGCTTAGATATTTGTGATTAATATCAGTGAGTGACTGGGTCAAGAAGGGAAATAAAAAAGAACAAAAAGAAACAGCTCTGTATTCCTCCAGAAAACATATTTTGGCCCTCCAAAAAAAAAAAAAAAACCAACCAAAAATCATGCTCCTAATCTCCTTGGTCTTTTTTATTTTACTGCAGGAGATCCATCAATTTTTCACAGGAGTAATAGTATCAAGGGGAGTGGTCTTTTCATTCTTTTCTTACAACCCTAAAATTAATCCACTTCCAATCCATCAATCAGTGGCTGCAGTTTCAGGCTGGCTGTTCTCATTGTAATGGAAAAGAATCTCATTTAAACTGATTGATAAACTGGGAAACTTTGATAAAATGTAGTGTGCTTTTATTAATCTTTTGACTTAATAATGAACTGTCTGATTTCTCCTCTTCATTCACCCACCCTCTCCTTCCCCCAGGTCTCCTTGATACTTACTGCATTGTAATATGACTGTGGTCGAGGGTTGCTTTTTTAATTTTTTTTTTTTTTTTTGGTATGGTTGAACATTTTCTCAGTGCATTTTATTTACTGTAATTCTGCTATCTTTTGGCTTAGCCATACAAATATCCTATGAATTGCTATAGTGAATCAGATAACTGATTTACCAGCACTGGTGCCATCACCTTGACATTGCCAAAAACACCAGAGGAATGTGTGAAACACCTTTTCCTGCTATATCCTTTGAAACATTAGGATTATTATTATTTGGAGGAATAAACAAAAGAAAAAGAAAAAAAAGAAAAAGAAAAAAGCCTTTCTACATTTCCAGGTTTTCCAGTACTTTTGTATTTGATAACTTGTACAAACACAAAATAATTTATTTTTAATTCTCCTAACTTTTGATTTCAATATCTTCTTTGCCTCTGTTCCTCCATACATCTGACTTATATTTTAAGACTTTGCTTCCAATTTGTCATGTCTAAATTTCACAAATCTTCATCATTCATCTTATGATTCTAAAGGTGGAAGCAGAGAGCCCTCCAGTCTATGATAATTTCCTTATCAGTCATGTGCACTAAACCCAGACAAACATATTTTCTAAACAGACATTTTATTTATTACTTCCAAGCCTTTAAAAATATTAATACAGAATTTTCTAATGGGTAAACACATAGATGGGTCAGGAATATAAAAATTCCTACATTAATCTGTACTGAAAAATTAGTGTTATTGAGCATGGACACTCTGTTGTTACATGAAATGTTCAGAAGGCTCAAAGGAATCAGCTAAAGCTTGTACAGACACTTGTATCTAAGAAGGTGCCCATAATTCCTTTGCCACTGTAGTAGTTTTAGGTTGTGCCTGAAAAGCTTTCCACAGATCTTGATCAGAAATGGTGAATGTAAATAAATTACCATTGGTTGTAATAAGGAAAATGGTAAGGCCTAGGTAATCCCACTGGCCAGAAAATCAACATAGAGTTAGATCTGTAAACTGTCTCTCTTTTCACTTCCTCTGCTCTGGCTCATGCTTCTGCTGGCTTTGTTGACTTTGGTTGTGTTCTTTGTTGTCCTTAAGTACTAACAATCGACTCTCTGCTTTTCTTCTCTTGTCCTGTGTACAGGAGAAAAGGGAGCAAGGAGGGGGAAGCTGTTGGTAGCCCCTGGTTTTGTCCAGGGGGGATCTTGTGTTGTTTATAAATTGTACATATGTATATGTGTAAATATTGTATATTTTGTATATGTTAATTGCCTTTCATATTTTAGATTGTCGTTTTCCTTATAAATACAGCTTCATTTGCTGTTCAACTGAGCTTTTCTGGCAGTTTTACTTTAAGGGGCTATTTCAACCCACCACAGCTATTCCTGTTCCTTCTGTTTATTTCTTAGATGATGTCATGGTAGGGCCAAACAGGCCCAGTGCAAACCCAGACAGGCCTTAAGGTATCTAGACATGGTTCCCCTCTCTCCCCTCCTTCCTGCAGAAGTCAGGGCAATGCGGGAAAAGGAATAAATGGAACAGGACCTGTGCATGTCTGGTAAACAAGTTGTTTAACTGGGGTAAGGGCACATATGCTGACTACTGCTCCCCCAGAAAAAAGGTCTTTGTTTCTGCCTTTTATGGTTGTAGCCTGGCAGAATGCCTTTCCACTGGGCAGCTATATATTGGCTTCAGTTGCCCTGTTGGCCAAACGGATCTTGGGCACGGTATTGTTGTAGCGTGGTGGGCTGAAATTCCCCTCCCACGTTAACAACACCAGACTAGCTCAGTTCATAAACAAATGAAGCTGTATTTACAAAGCAAAAACTACAGTCTATAATGGAATGCAGTGAATATGTACAAATATATAGTATTTACAATATTTACAAATATGTACAATTAACAGAAACAGCACAAAAATCTTCTGGCCAAAGCCAGGAAAGCTGCCCCTCTGCCTCCTCCTTCCCCTCCTCCCCCAGACCCCCACTGGCAGAAGGAAGAAAGCCAAGAAGCAGAGAGGTTGTTAAACTTAGCTCTTCAAGGTCAGTATACAGGTGTGTGTTATCTCCAAAAAGCAAAAGCCAGAAGACAAATGCAGACTGTCCAGCAGAGAAACACCAGACAAACAGACGACTGAGACTTTGTTTTGAGTACTGACTCTTGAACATTTCTCTCTCTCCAATGGAAGTGTTTAGAATAATCATTATTTTTCTTTCTTACATCCAATTGTGATTTATTTACATTCTTTTACTTTTCTGCTTGAACTCTGAAAAGAAATTAAAGGCATAGCCTTAAAACTGTCACAGGTATATATACAGGCTGACTTGTAGTCGCCTTTGCCTTGCTTTCAAGCCTTGCCTTGCTTGAATTGCCTTCTTGGACCCATCTTGTATGAAGCTACCTCGAGTTGCTCTGCCCTGCCTTGAGCACCTGATCCAAAGCCTGGCATAAAGCCACAAGCCCACACACAGCAAGCTGGAGAAGCCATGATCCTAGAAGCCGGATCAGCCTAGTCTGCTTCCCCTTGCCACTAGAATCGTGCCATGGCTCAGTTCACCCAGGACAAGCAAGTGCCCGTTGCGAGAAGCATCGTAAACAGCCTGCCATCCACTGAAGCCAGATCAGCCCTGGGACAACGTGGAACCCTTCTTGCCGGCAGCCTGCCATGCCAGTGCAGTACTAGAGCATCCCAAACCCTCATAGCTAACACAGCAGCAGCAGCAGCATCCCCGTGCATGGGTAGAATCAGCTGTGAGTGATTAATTTATTGCCTCTAGGGTTTAAGGGTTCTTACCAAATCTCCCCCCTGCTGTGACTGAGTATTACCTGCTCCTGGGGACCTTCTATTTCCATGTTATTTCCCCCCAGTTTGCATAGAATTATTGTTGTATTTTGCACAAAGTCTGTACATTCCTATTGTAAATATATATTCCAAACGTACAACGATCCTATTTAATGAGTTTGGGCAATTTTTCATATTAATAAAAGGGTTACTAGTATTTTACTGATACCCATTTGCCATATTGTTTATTAGCTAAGTGCAATTCCTTAACAGATGATCGGTTTAAACTTTGCTTTTGGTGACTCAGAATCACAAATGTTGGAAGACACCCTGTAGATGGACCTTGTCTACTTTCCCCCTGATCACTCATCTGGAGCTTAGGACTGTCTACACTTGTTTTTTTGAGTGTCTCCAAAGATGGAGACTCCACAACTTCTGTGTATAGATTCTTCCAGTACATGACCACCCTTACAGTAAAAAAAAGATTTTTCTTATGTTTAAATGCAATTTCCTGTATTTCAATATATATATCTATTTCCTCTTGTCCCATCATGGGGCACCAGATTGGCTCAATTTTCTTTACTTCCCCTATTTATTATTTATATGCAGGGATAAGATCTCCCAAGCCCTTTTTTCCTCCAAGCAGAAAATTTCAGCTTTCTCAGCTTGTCCTTTCATGAGAGATGCCTCAGTCCATTCATCATCTTTGCAGCCATTTTTTGGAACATCTCTAATAAATGTATGTCTTCCTTGCATTTGGGAGCCCAGAACAAGACACAGTACTTCAAACTTCTCACCTCAGATGTATAGAGGGTAAGGATTGCCTCTGGTGATCTATTTGCTATGCTCTTCCAAGATGTCTCCTCTGCACTCTGTGGAAAGGACCCATGCTAGAGCAGTTTATGAATTGCTGTTCATACAAATGACTCACAGTGCAGAAGTTAATGGAGTACTGTCTTCCATGTGGAAGACCTTTCCACTTTAGAGCACCTTAAGAGTGTGAGGAGGAAGTGACAGAGACAACATGTAAGGAAGTCACTGTTACACTCATTCCCCATCCCCTTGTGCCACTTGGGGGTAAGGATGCAGAGAAGTTGGGAAGGAAGTTGAGCCTGGGAAGAAGGGAGGAGTGGGAGGAAGGTGTTGTAGGGGTTTTGTTCTTATTTCTATTATCCTAGTCTGACTTGATTTCTAATAAATTTAATTAATTTCACAAAGTCTGTTTTGCCTGCGGCAGTAAGTGCTAAAAGATCATAAAATAATCAAACCATAGAATGTGTTGGGTTGGAAGGGGCCTTTAAAGGTCATCTAGTCCAACTGCCCTGAAATAAGATTTCCTTGTCTTTGTCTATATCAATGAGCCTTTCATCTGGAGTGCATCAAGAAAAGTGTGCTCTTCCCTCTCCATTCTGCCTTGTGGAATGTGCCCATATGGAATACTGTGTCCAGTATGGGATCCCCAATTCAAGAGAGACAGGGATCTGCTGGAGAGAGTCCAACAGAGAGCTATGAGGATGACTAAGGGTATTGAACGTCTCTCCTATGAAGAAAGACTGAGAGAAGAATGATTGTTTAGTTTTGAGAAGGTTGACAGGGGATCATATTAATGTCTACAAATATCTGAGGGGTGGGTGTCAAGATGAAGGCGCCAATCTCTTTTTGGTGGTGCCTAATAGTACAACAAGGAACACTGTGTATAAGCTGGATCACAGGAAGTTCCACCTCAACATGAGGGGACAGTTCTTTACCGTGAGGGTGCTGGAGCTCTGGAACAGACCAGTTGTGGAGTCTCCTTCTCTGGAGACTTTCAAGACCTGCCTGAGTGAGTTCTTATGTGGCCTGCCCCGGGTGATTCTGCTTTGGCAAGGCAGTTGAACTACCTGATCTCCAGAGATCCCTTCCAACCCCTGCCATTCTGTGATTCCATTATTCTATTATTTCTCACTCCTATCCTGTGGAGAAAGGGGAGAGATAAAGTGGCTTGGTTGTATAGGTGTCATTTAGCAAGGCTTAACCCATCACACTATTATAAACTTACCATTATTATTGAAAATTCATAGTAAAAAATTTAGACTATTGATGGATTAAAACACCAAAGAACAGAGGAAAACCTCACATTACTTTGCCTCTTCTAGATGAGTGGCAATGGATATACTAAAGTCCAGAAGAGCAGCTGCCTGAGGTAACTGCAATGGTAATTTGAATTAAGTACCCTATATATGTTCATAGCAACAGTGTCTAGCAGAATTAGCTTTAAAGGAAAATGAGTAACAGGCAATAAAATGAAACTGGTAGTTGTATATTTATTATTTTAATAAATATAGATATTATGACAGATATTAGAGATACAGAGATACTAAAGCTATTATTTATTAGTGTTATAATATCTTAGAGCATGCATGGTACTTCTCAAAGTTCTATTAAGTGCACCATTGGCACAGGGAGGAGTAAAACAGATACATTGCTGGAGAACATAAAACAACACCATTACTCTGTCACCTGCAGACTGTTAACTATGCTGTGCTAGGATCTTTTGATATAACAATATACCTTTTACAAATGTGGTTTATAGCTTGGCATAAAGGACTAGAGCAGGGAGATGATATGACCAGAAGACTATGTCCTCAAAGAAGAGATATTAGCATTAGTGTGAGATGTGATGTTCAGGACTAGCTGATCAGCTCAACTCTGACACTGGGAAAGGTGTGGAGGTGTGTGGATGTTGGTGCACACAGGGAGCCAGAATAATTGTCTATCTTTAAGCTTTTTCTAAAGGCAAACAGCTTTATATGAGCCTTTTAAAAGAAAGAATTGGATTAAATGTTGTGTAAAAGAAATTGGAAAAAAGAATAAAAAGAAGTATCTAATTTGCAAAATATTCGCGTTATAAAGGACACAGGAGTTCTTGAAAAAGAATAAAGCTGAGGAAACCAATATATTTCTGGAAAAAAAATTAGCCATTAGCTATAAAATGGATTTTTTTATCATTTATAAAACAGGTCTTTTTATAAATTCTTACTCAACTACTGAATATTTGAAAGCTGATAGGCTTTATTTTCCTGCTGCCACACTGTGCATAGATGTATGGCTCTTGTGGTCATAGACAATAATTCCCCATATTGCTAATACTGTATGCTGGATTGTTTAAAAAAAGAGAACTTCCTTTTCTGTTGAGCTTCTGGTTATGTATATAATATTAATTTCACTGATTTAGTCTTTCTAATTTCATGTTCACAGAATGTGCTTATTCTTTTGAGTGCATCTGTCTCAGATTATATATTTATTGAAAATAGAGCCACAATCCAGTTGGGAGTCAAGAAGCAAAGTATCTACACATTTTCATTGGTCTCTAGAAGCTGAAACTTTGCTGTGGACTAGATTAGCAGTATACCACAAATCCAAGTTTTCTGAGATAAATCAGTATTCAGAATAAGATCTTAGACTTTCAGGGTAGTGGTTTCTTTTTAATTTTTAATTTTTGACTTTTTTTTCATTTGCCCTTAATTTTAAAGGAATTGTATTATAGAAATATGATGCGGATACCAAAAGAATTGAGTGTTGTTTTTACCTGCTCCCAGAAAAAAAAACCAAGCAATTTCAACCACACTGACAGCACTGTGACAGTCCCTGTGGCTTATTTGCAGAGGTGGAAGCTTTCTTTTTTTCCTGCATTATCTGTGGAAAGACACTAGATGCTAATTTTGTCTTTACTGCACCTTACTTATGAAGCATACTCTTCTCCCAGAAGCAGAGATGGGGTTACTCACTCTTTATGATGACAGTTGCCTTTTAAAGAAGCAGAGAACGAATCATCTGAGGAATGCATTTGTCCTGCCAGGAACACAGTGGGAAAAATATCTTCCATTTGGGATAAGATGTACTGACAGCACAGTAGGAACAGCTGAAATTAACTGTGCATTTGGAGTTTTCATACTGACCTGGATGACTGAAAACTACTTGCATGCATTCCATAATTTGAGAAAACCTTCCTTTTTCTGCAGAGAACAAAAGGGGAAAGATCTTGCATAGATGTTAACTGAGTCTTCATCAATATTTTTACCACAAAGAGCAACTGCAGTATTTAGTAAACTAATAAATGTTTCCAAAGTAAATTATTGTGCTTTAAAAAAAAAAAATCAGGCAAACATACAAACAAGCTGAAAACAAAACAAAACAAAAAACAAATGAACAAACAAAAAAACACCCCCCATCCCCAAATAGTAAATGTCAAAAAACCAAACACCCCCTCTGACAATCAAACCCCCCCCCAAAAAAAAACCAAAAAAACCAAAAAAAATCCCCCACCCCTAAACATCAAACCCAGCAAACAAACAAGAAAGTGATGTAGGTGAGGGGAGAAATGAATCAGTGCTTTGCAGGATTTTGCTCTCTGTTGCAGCTCAGAGAGGAACTTAACTAACAAGTTGGCAGTGGAGCTGTGTTGAGCAGCCAACATGTCCTGAAGAGTGGGGCAAAAGAAGAGGAACACTAGTAGGTGTCAATCATCATCAATATGTATTTAAAGACTAACAGTTCCACCAGAAAATTTTATACTCATAAACCACAGGCAAGATGTCATAGGTGTGTCCATTTGTGCTTGCAAAAAGTGAATTCAAGAACTCAAAACTTCTAGAAAAACATCAGTCTGATATATCAAAAAGTTTTAGTAGCAGCTTCTGATTTCCTCCTGCGTTTCTGATTTCCACCCATTACCTGTGTTTTCTTAAACACATTAGAAGGCAATAAAAAAAAATTTAGAACTGATGGTGCTTCTCATGTTCAAATTTTATGACTTCTGTGGTTTACAATCTCTTTATGAGAAGTCTTCTGGTCCACATTTTGTCTCAGTTGCTGCCTGAATCCATGCAATGTTCATTGTCTTTCTTTGATGAAAACATCCAAACTGTACCTTTTATTTTAAGCTGTACAATTTATAGGCTGACACAACAGCAAGCTTTGGTAGTAAGAAACAGCATCCTTCTAACTTTCAGTATTAAAAGTAGAGTTCACTTATCCAGTCTCTAGAAACTAAGATTGTCTACTAATTTATGAAATAGAGTAGGGATAAGAATAATTATGTCTGCAGCTAATGGAAGGTAGTGAAGAGTGAAGTCCATGGAAGTGAGCAGGTTTAATTAGAGAATGATGGAGTTTTAAAAACTGGTTCATTTCTATTTGAATTTAAGAACAGAAATAGGGTTAGATCTAGGAATGCTGACATTTAAAATAACACTGAACACTTGTTTCAAGATTTTAAAGACAGACTTAGTTGAATCAGAGATAGAATGTGAAAGAGATTGTGTCTACATTTAAAGCAGTACTTTAGGGCAAAAATCACTCCCAAGATAGCAATAGTTCAACAATACTGAAATATAGGTAATTCTATGTCTGAAAAGGATAAGCAAGATGTTCACCTTTGTCAGCAAGTGGTAAAGAAGGATGACAGCTTTTGGCTCATATGGAGAAGGGTACCACTGCACAAGGGAGGGTGAGACAGTTTCACAGAATCACAAGCTGGTTTGGCTTCAAAGGCACCTTTAAAGCTCTTCTGGTCTAACCCCCCTGACCAGTCATCACGCTGCTCAGCCCCAAACAACCTGACTTGGAATGGTACTAGGGATTGGGTATCTCCCACCCCTCTGGGCAACTTGGGTCAGTGTCTCCTAACCCTCACCGTAAAAAATTTCTTCCTTCTATCTAGCATGAATATTTCTTTTTTAGCTTAAAACCATCATGCCATGTACTGCCACAACAGGCCAATGGTGAGTTTAAGTAATCTTTCTTTCATTTGAAAAATCACCTAACAGAAGTAACAGATGGGAACATTTGCATGCGTGTTTCAGATGTATGAAGATATTTTTAGTAGAATCCAGAGCTGACAACACATACGGATTTGAGGAGTCAAATTTTGGTCATGTTAATGGAAAACTCCTGTGTGGACTACAGTACAGCATTAATGTAGAAAACTGATAAATGGGAAGAAGAAAAAAAGAAAAAAAAAATGAAGACTTGCCAGCCTGGAAAAGAGATGAGTTGAAGGAATATACCAATTGTATTTTTACCTTTTTTGTTTGTCAGATAAAACTACAGAAAGAAGTGTCAGATTTTGCCCCTAAGGGAGTTTAAAACAATCAAGTACAATGAAGCCATTGGTGCTTGCCTGGCAGAGAAACTGTTTGATGCTAAAAAAGAAAAGGAAAGAAATGAAAGGGAGTCTTACAAGAAAAAAAAGATTAAATAAGGAAAGGTAAGATTGCATTTCAAGCAGAATAGTGAAATTTGAAGGTGCAACTAACATTGAAAGGAAGATTGTACATTTTGCACTTTAAACTATGCTTTCTAGGGACCTACTCATGTCTTTTTGTTTGGTTATTTTGGTTTTTAATGAGAATTTAGGATATCAAGTGTCTTCATTTTTTTTTTTAAAGACATATATCCACAGTACAGTTGCAGTGATTTAATGTGAAAGTGCAAAAAACTAGATACAGTGTCTTCTGCCTAAATCACAAGTTCGCTGTAAGGAAATAGAGGCAAAGTTGATATATCTTATTTCAGTATTTTGACTCTACATTTTGATAGACTCTGATAGGAAAAGATCACCAGTCAGAGTCA
Organism: Indicator indicator; assembly: GCF_027791375.1. Lineage (NCBI taxonomy): Eukaryota > Metazoa > Chordata > Aves > Piciformes > Indicatoridae > Indicator > Indicator indicator. The sequence goes on from NC_072053.1 coordinate 77,803,731, forward strand.
ATCTGGTACCAGTAATTGCACAGACAGCTTAGTGGCATCCCTCCCTTACTGCTTCTTTTTCCATCGAGCCTCATTAATTCATCTCCATGACTGTTTTTCCACTGTATTCAGGTTCTGTCCATTCCTCCTGATAGCCACTCCCTGTTGGGATTCCAGTTCCTTCGGCAGCCCTTCCAGAGCAGCAAATTAAGTTGCTCTCTTCTTTTCTGTAATGACCTGCTGCATTAGAGAACAAGATGCAGAAGCTATTGTCAAAAAGTATATAATACAATGCAGTAATTCATGAATCCCAAGTAACATCACTCCAAGTGTGCAGTATCACACAGGAACTTGAATTCTGTTTATTTGTACTACTGACATGACTTGCTATGAAATGTGAAGAAAGCAGAGTGAAATCTATCATGTAAGAAAAATGTCATGCTTATAAGATGTTCTGCACAATATATTCAAGTTGGAAAACGGTTGGCTTACATCAAATAATTTTTATCTCTTCTTACATGCTAAGTAGTCTTTTGACCTTTTTCTTTTAGCTAAAGCATTAAGTATTTGTTGCAGTCATTAGTTATAATCATAGGGGTCAGTTTTCCACACCCTCCTCATTTTGCATTAGAAGTTTCCATACCCACACAGTCTGAGCTTTAGATAAGTACTTTCTTTTCTTCCTTCCATTGATATCTTTGTCCTCGTTAGCTACACTGCAGTGTACATCAACCACAGAATAGACAACTCAGGAATCATGTAGCTATTGTCAATTCAATAGGCTTTCTAGATGAAAATTCAGTGAAGAACTAGGGAAGCAAGTTCCTAACATCCTCCCTGAAGTACAAGAAGATAATAAATGCAAACTATTGAGTCAGAGTCACTCAGAAGACATGTGGTCATCCTTTCCCCCAATAGACCATTATTTAGCTATGAGAATACTCCCACTTTCTGTGTCATTGCCTAAAAAAGAAAATTAGCATCACATGTGTGTATAAATAACCTGGATATAAAAGGATAAAGATATTTTATTTTGATTGAAAATATACAAGCCACATTAGTGGAGTTAATGGGACATATAATTTTCCTGTTCGCTTCATGGGTTCCCTGGTTCAGAAGAGTGAAAGTTTGGAGATGGGTCCCAAGGTACAACCTCTAAGAAGAGAATTTGTGACACTCATTTCCTCATTTACCTTCCAGAAAATACATTTGAAAGAAATACATATTGGAGTTTGGAGTTTTCTTATTATATGTTTAAAAATAATCCCAGTATTTGCTTCTGTAGGCTAATATTTTATTTCATAAAATACTGAATTAAACAAAGACACAGCCAGAAGTATCCAACAAAGGTACATGAGTCATAAAAAAAAGTAACACATACAAAAAGAGTAACACACACACACACACAAAAAAAAAAAAGAATATGATGTGGTATAGGAAAATATCAGCCTGATTAAATGAAAGACAGAGAACTCATTTACTTGTGGATACATAAAGCAAATGCCAAACTACTGCTCCCTTTTGTGCTACTTGTAGATTTCCCTAAACAGGTGTTTGATGTTGAATTATGTGTTTTAGTTGAAAAAAACCCCAAAGAGAACCAACAGAAATCCTTCTCAAAAATCAAGACCACAAAGCCAAATGGAGATAAAATCATACCAGCCAAGAGTTTGAAGTAAAACACAGATAAATGAGAAGAAAGGAAAACCATAACATGGTGTTTAAAAAGACATACCCTATGGAGTAATTATGTTTGCATGTTGCATTTTTCAGGGACTGGTTAGAAAGCACTATAAAGAATGACAATGAAAACACATTCAGACTTCAACTTACTTGCCAACCCTTGCCCCTGTTTATAAAACATTTCTGCAATGTCTTTCTTCTCCTTCTCTACAGCAAATGTCATGTTTGACTTGCTATTCTTTGGTAATTTTTAAAGGGAGAAAGACTGGCTTAATCTTGATTTATTCAGTGAAGAAATAGCTTACATCTTTGTGAAGAGATACTTCTGTTCCTCGATTCTGACAAAATATATTTGTTGTCAGCTTGTTCCAGTTATTGAAATAGTAGCTTCATGAGTCATCATTCATTCTTTCTACCTCTCTTTATATACTGAATTACCAAAGAGTTTGGGTATTCTCTCCAAAATGACAGCTAAAAGTTATTTCTGTGCTAACATGTGGGGCTCCAACCTAACATGACACATCTTTCTTTGGCTTTTCCTTTCTGCTCGTGTCCACATGTGAATTATGGTGGTGTTGGGGATTTCACTGGTGCATCTAAAGAAGTAGCTGTTAATGAAAATATGACTGTGTCACAGCAGATCAAGCAGAAGACAATATCTGTGAAGCTGCCAAAGTTCTCGGAAAGTTCAGTTCAAAAATGCACATTAAACAAAATTAGTTGCTGCTCCTGACTGTGCATTCATTTTCTTCCTTAATCCCATGGAAATCACTCTCCGATACAGAGGCTACAAATTGTTAACACTCCCACTCCATTCCTGCTAAAATAACACCAAGAATGCAGAAACAGAAGTATACTGTTTGCCCTCAAAAAAAAAAAAAAAAAAAAAAATCATCCCATACAGAATGTTATAAATGATAATTCTTGCTTTTCTTGGAGTGAAACTGCCTGGAACTAAAATTGTCACACATTTGAACTTTGTACAACCTTTCTGAGATTTTCTGTGCTGATCATGAGAGTTACAGGAACATCATGATTCATCTCAAAGCACTGACATATGATGGTCTTGTTCAGTTTGTTGCAAGCATGCATAGCCTTGTTTCCACTGACAAATCTGTGAGCGTGGAAATAAATTGAAGGGGGCAGAAAAAGCCTACACTTCTTGGTGAAGAATAAGTGGGGATTGCACTTAAAGGTGGAACAATCTCTTGAACTTGATTGTAGAGATTAATTATAATCTTGAAGTCTTTAGATGTACTGTAGTTTTATCTGACAAATATCAGGACAGATTTTGAATGATTTGCCGTGATGGACCAAAATCAGCTCCTTGTAAAGAGTACTACTGCTAATGAGAAAAGACTTTTTTTTTTTTTTAATATAGACTCTGGTCTTCAGAATCATAATGGAGGAGTGTGGAAGTTTTACCCATTTGGTTTGCTCCAAATTCTTCTTCAAAAATGCCATGCTAGTTCCACACTGTCAGCTTTCTTTTCTCATTACACAATCAGAAATAATTCATGTTTTAATACTGAAAATTGCTAAAACTTACAAATATTTGTGGAGTGTGTCATTCTTCTTACTGGAAATTGCAATCTGTGGAGTACACCCCAGCATTGTTACACAAGGTTCAGATAACAACATTACCTCTTACAGCACACTTAACCTCTGAATAACCTTTGAGCAACTCTTAAGGTTTTGTGTAAATTTGAAAATGTTTGATTTAGAGTATGTGTTTCTCTCAGACCCAACGTAGGTGGAAATGTTGGAAACATTTGTCAGGAGTCACAGGGGAAAATACTGTCATTCACCTATTAAAACAAAATAAAAAGTTGGTGTGTTTTTTTTTTTTTTTAATTTGTCTTCTATCTGAAACCTTTTGAATCGTTACAATCTGGGCCAATTCTATGCTTTAGGAAGAAGTGAAAAACCTCACAGTTTTCCAAGTGATTCATGAAGACTTTAATTTTAGAATGTGGCATTTAACTTTGTGAAAGATGGTCTGTTCTGTATGTGTTTCAGCTTAGGGGTTTTAGATTTGTGTAAAAATTTTGTTGTTTTCTCACAGCATGGGACTGCAGCTGTGTTGAAAATTTTTCTTCTGTCTACATTCCTGGATTCCTGCTGTCAGAGCTCCCATAGGTGATACAAAGATGCAGAAAGGTAAACAACTAATAGGTTAGCAAGTAGCAGAAACTGAAGTGAAGAGCTCAGTGTAACTACAGTGTAGCACTGAGTGAAAAGTGAGAACCAGGACTGGGATTGGAGAGGCAGGGACCTGAGCTGGAGATAGTAACTGACAGAACAGATTGGAGGTGATGGAGGAAGAAAGGTGTGTAATTGCCACCTTGCATCCCTAGGGATCCAAGAATAGAATCTGTAATTGAGCACCCTGTCAAATAGCTGTTATCCACATTATGCAGATAAGACTAAATGACTTCTAAATTTGAAAGAAAACAAAAATCATTAGTATTGGCAGAGAGAGAAATTGTGGTTCCCGACTCCTACATTTATACATTTGCATGTATTTTCCAGTACCTGCCCTGCCTAGATGTTGAAAGTTTCATCTGTCATTTCTGAGACCAAATTCAAGTTGTGGTTAAAGGTTCTGAATTTTGTTGAGTGGCTGTGGAAAAAACCCCCAGACTTTGTGGATATTAGGTTTCAATTTTCATTATCATAGAAAGGCAAGACATATAAATGCCATTTCAACCTACAAAGCATACAAGAAGTAAATATTGTAAATCAGCATATGACATTCACTGGTGTTCAGATGAGACCTTCAGAGCTTAATAAATGTCACTCTAAGAAAATTACATATTGCTAAGTCTTTTTCTCTTGCATATCATGCATTTGGTTACAGGAGTGTAGTGTTTGCTTTGCATGAGGTAGCTGGAAAGGAGCAGCTCAGGTATTAATGAAGAAAGAAATTCCAGCTATGGCTGAATGTATGAAAAGGAGTATGAAGGACATAGCAGACAATCTCAAAATGTACCTTCTAAGCTCGGCTACTTTTTGGTTCTGTAACACCCAAACCTTCTAAACACCTTCCCAAGTGTATGAGACCTGTCTGCCATTTATTATTCATTTGACTCTTATCAGATTGAAGACTAATAGTTTTCTAGTTTCAGTAGTTAATAACATATCTTCTAACATCTGAAGAAGAGGAGATTGAAGCAGGGGTTAAGTAGGACAGACCACTCAGTTGTTGGACATAGATATATATCAGTCCTCTGTCCTGAATAAATATATATATTAAATTTAACCTTACCATGATTTCATTTGTCAGCAATAATGACTTTTTCCCCTGTTTTATTTCATAGTTTCTTCCAAGGAGAATTTGTGTGATATTGACCTGTAGCCTACTAGGTGATTATGGCTTTTTATAGTTATTTTATGGAGTATTTTCTCCTTGGTTCTCACTTTCTGAATAGAATAGTTTCAACACTGATTTAATGACAGTGGTCATACTCATTGTTAGTGATTCTTAGAAGGCATTCTTGTTTCTATCCATCCCAGCCTACTGCTTTTGTTATATTAGAAAGCCATTCCAAATATTGTGAAAGATGCATATACACACAGAGTTTGAGAATTCTGTGTTTTCTCATTCCTGAATTTCTGCATGCTTCAGAACCTGGAATTTTATACTGTTTTCATACTGTAGGCTTTTTCAGGAAGGCTGGAGTGTTTATGCTGCGAGGTACAAAGCCCCAAATGGACTTCTTAATTAGCAGTTCAATGAATACAGCATGCTTAACTGAAAAGATTATTTGATTCTGAAGACAGACTATTGAGGGAGAGGTTGGACCGTTTTAGCTCTCAGTAAGAACTTTGTCACACAAGAAAGTAATGTGAAATAAAATTAAAGAAACTGTCTTTCTCTTCATATTTGATCTGAAAGAAAACAGTCCTTGTGTTGCAAAGTGCTATTATACACTCTTTGGTCAGTGTGACCCTTCTGTTTTTCTTGTATTTTCTGTTAGCTTTATCCTCTAGAGTAGAACTGGAACAGTTATACTGTTGTAGACAATAAAAATAAACAATACAATTGCTTATTTCCCACCTCCCCCCCTTTTTTTTGGAGTACATGGAACATTGGTAATAAAAAGATAATATTACTACATGTTGTATTTATTATATGTGGTATTTAGCATGATTTATTAGTATATCTAATAGTAATCAAAAGGTAAACTCCGTAAAGGAAATGAAAACGAAAATTTTATGGTGTGAGACAGAGCAAAAGCTTACTGCAGACTTCTTAGAAAAATCTCTTTCAAGGGTATGTCCACAGATTGAGGATTTGCTATTTGCAGCAATTTACATTCTTAGGCCTATAAATGTTTTATGACCTCCCTCTATGAGCACTCACAGGCACTCACAGCCAGAAGGAGGTAATGCAAAATTGATCTGTGTATTAAACTGCTGAACCAAGCAGAAATCCAAGAATCACAGTGATTGTGCGTTGGTGATTCAGCTGGCCTTCACAGAAATATTATTAAAAAAAAAAATCTATCTGTTAAATGTAAGCTTCCAAAACATTTTCCTGGCTTTTATATCTTTCAGTATCTTGCATTTGAAATACCAAAACTGGGATATATTGGGTAAACTCTTGCCTTTCTATAATAATGTTTTCTAGTTTCAAATTAGGCTCAAAGCAACACCATTATTAAGTTTTGGGTTAGATGCAATGTAATGGTGACCTTCCAAAAAAAAAAAAAAAAAGGAAAAAAAAGAAAAAAAAGTTTGAACTCTTTCCACTCCAAGCATCACATTAACATTAATGATACAGAGATATATAGTAGCTCAAAACCCAGTATAACAGAGTTGATCTTGAGTATCATGGCTTTGAACCTGACCTCATTTCAAGGAAGAGTAATTTTTGGTGTTTTGAGTATATCTCCCATTATTACACAGCAGAACTTGGTAATTCTTAAACTTTTTGAAAACTTTCAAGTTTGGGCTAACTTTTCATTATTTTCCAGTGAAAACATCACAAAAGTTTACAGAAAGCCTTGTTTAAGATTTTTAAAAACCCTGGAACTAACACAAATAAATCCATGCTTATTCACATACTATTTTTTCCCCAGTATCTTCTAAATTCCCAGAACAAAAGAAATTACAGAGCAAAATGGGTTTGATGCTCAATAAACGAAAACTGATGCCAATTTATATAAAATATCATACATATTAAATATAAATTTAAATATTTGAAGTTGCATATATAGATATATACCTAGGTCATGTTACATACAACATTTTTATGCAGACTTTAGGAAAAATATCAGCCAAAAAACACCCTGTAATGCGAAATTAGAATTTGTCACAAATTTTACTGTTTGACTGTAATAATAGTTTTTGTGCACTAAGGACTTTAAAAAATCCAAAGCTCAGTATTTAAGATCCCAAATTTAAGTGGGTTTTTTTATCCTTTTTTCCCCCCCAACCATCCGTAGGAAAGTAAAATATATTTCCTGAAAAAATAAAGAGAGAGGGGGAGCTTTGTGTAGCATTTTGTGTCTTGCAGGAAAATCCTCTAGTTGGATAGTGAAGGGTTATGGTCTTGTTAATCATATAGATTTTACTGCAGTGTCAAATCAGAGTCTTAGGAAAAGGTTAACGTCACTGTGGCTAAATCAGTCTCCAAAAGGGAGAAATATCAACTAAACTCCAAACTCATTTTCATGGAATGTAGTCTCTGTGACAAGCATTCCTAAAAAAATACCTTGTCTGTATATTTATGTGGAAACAAAATGAGTCTACTTTTGAAAGTTAAGTACTTTAAAGAAATGTGACAACTCCACATTTCATTGTGTTTCCAGGCAAGCTTTCACTTGAATAGAGTCTGAATTCAGCACTCATAGCCCTCAACTGCTCAGAATTAGCAGTATTGTTTTTATGATTTGAATGCTCACCACTTTTTCCTTTAACGTGATTGTATTCCATGGTTACAACAACCACAGAATGGTGGGGGTTGGAAGGGACCTCTGGAGATCACCTAGTCCAACCCCACTGCTAAAGCAGGTTCACCTAGTTCAGTTTACATAGGAATGCAGCCAGGAGGGATTTTAAAGTCTCCAGAGAAAGAAGACTCCACAACTTCTCTGAAAAGCATGATCCAGTGTTCTGTAAGCTTCATAGAAAGAAAGTTTTTCCTGAAGTTCAAGTGAAATCTCCTGTGTTCTAGTTTTTACCCACTGTCCCTTGTTCGCTTCTTGGACAAAAATGAGAGTTTGATATTCACAAGTTAAATCAGAGCCCTTCAACAAAGCCAGGTCAGCATATTAACAAGAGAGCTGTTAAACAGTAGTAGACTGGATAGATGTAGTATACACCAGGACAGGATAGAGAGAAAGAACTGAGGTAGAAATCGGCAGTCTGGTAACATGAGTCAACAATGAATGGATTTTTGTATTAGGTGTTTGCCCATGTTCTCCACTGTAAGACTGCATGTTAGTAAACAATGGATTCAAGAGAATATTTTTTTCTTACAGGTTTTGATATTTCTGTATTTAAAATGAACTCATAGGTTTCCTTATGTAATGCACTGATGATAGGTTGTGAAGATGTGCAGTATACACAGAAAAAGTTCAAAACAAAAAGGTCTTTGAATGTGGTGAAAAAGAAAATGAAGCATTGCAAGTTATGTACCTAAATCTTGTACAAGGGATGTGTGAACTTTTAAAAACTCACTTAAGTTCCACCATGTTTCTTAAAATTCACAAAGAGTTATAATTCCTGGAGATTGCCAACAGTGTTTTCTATATGTACGATTTCACAAGAAAACCACCTTCTAGCTCTCTTTTTAATCTATTTTCAGGAAGCATCTAGTACTAAAAGAAGCTCCTGAAAAACTGATTTATCTGCAAGTCCTATCTGTTTGTTACTTCTCTGATTTTTTCTTTTTTTCATCAATAAATGAAGTTTTTCTTCACAGGTGAACCTCAGAATGTGAGTAGACTGTGTTACACAAAAATGTTTTGTTCATACTTGCAATGACTGGGAAAGAGGTTCGATCAGTTTTGAGGGATAAAATTTCAGACATTGATATTTCTGAATAGATGATTTTCTTACATCTTGATAAAAATAGAATACAGAAAGTACTTTGGAATACTGTACTCAGATTTTGCCCATTTTTACATGGTTTTCTTATTATCCCTGGAAAGTATAGAATTTCTCAGACTTTGACGATTTAAGAGGAGATTTCAAGGCTTTGTAAACATAAGTGTTGTTCAAGAATAGACTTTCTGACTATTAAAAAAACCAAAAATGGTAGCTTTTTATAAATGTGGTACTGCATGGAAAAGGAAAGAATAAAATAGATGATTTAAAGTATTTGTAAGGACCAACACTTCTTGTTTCAGAAAAGACTGAGCACAAAGGAGCCTAGAGATTTATCATTTAGTGGTGGCAGGGTATGAGTACTTCTTCCAGTAAAGAGTTTGCCTACAGAAGAAAAAATTTTGATCTCTCCCTCTCCCTCTCCCTCTCCCTCTCCCTCTCCCTCTCCCTCTCCCTCTCCCTCTCCCTCTCCCTCTCCCTCTCCCTCTCCCTCTCCCTCTCCCTCTCCCTCTCCCTCTCCCTCTCCCTCTCCCTCTCCCTCTCCCTCTCCCTTTCCCTCTCCTCTCCACTGCCTTTTCCTAAGGGAAATAAAAACTGCAAGGGATTTGTTTTTTTTAATGCAGTCATTGTTAGCAAGCTGTTTGGGAATTGACTTACTTCTGGGAGGTGGTAAGTACTTGCCTTTGCATCACTGCTTTTTCTTTTGTTCTCTAATTTAATTGTCTTTAATTTGATTAGTAAGTTTTTTGGTTTTCTCTTTATGTTTTCTCTCCAGTCCCACTGGAGTCAGAAGTGAACAGGTAGCTCTGTTATGCTTTGCTGCTGGCCAAGGTCAACCTACCGCATTGTGCAAGGATCTAATTAAGCCACCCTGCAGCTGAACACAATCATGTCAGGACTTGAACATCTATTTCCTCCTTCCCCTCATCCTTCATGCTTAATTCTCACTCTGTTGTTTACGTATTTGTTCAGTGGCAGTACAGGAAAATGAATCAGGGACCATTCTCCTTTTATTTATTTATCTATTTCTTTTAATGTTATTTATTTATTTACCCAAAAAGGACAGTCCATGCCCAGACTCTGTCTGCAGTTATATTACTGTTGGCCTGAATTATTTTTATTGATTCTCATTTATGACTTTGTTAACTGAGGCACAACAAAGTTTGTATCATGTAATTCTGTTTTGGGGATCTGGTGGAGAAGGATACGTTCAATTAGAAGTCTCTTGGGCCAGATGCCCTGGCAAGAATCAGGGTATGTTGTTTCTTACTAGCAGGGTTTGTCTTTGATTAAATATCTGTGCAATTCATCCACACAGACCCTATCTGGAGTACTGCATCCAGTTCTGGTGGTCCCCAGCTTAGGAGGGACATCGAACTGTTGGAGTAGGTCCAGAAAACAGCAACAAAGATGATCAGACCTCCCTTATGGGGACAGGCTGTGTGAGTTGGTGTTGTTCAGCCTGGAGAAGAGAAGGCTCCTGGGAGACCTTGTAGAAGCTTTCCAGTACCTGAAGAAGGGCTGCAAGAAAGCTAGAGAGGGATGATGTAGTGACAAGGAGGAAATGGATTGAAATATGAGGAGAGTAGATTTAGACTGGATATTAGGAAACAATTCTTTACAGCAAGGGTGGTGAGATACTAAAATATGTTGCCCAGGAAGGTCATGGATGCCTCCTTCCTAGAAGTGTTCCAGGCCAGACTGGATACGGCTGTGTTTGGTGGAAGGTGTTTGTGCCCATGGCAGGGGGATTGGAACTAGATGAACCCAAGCTGTTCAATGATTTTGTGATTCTATGATTCATCACATATAGAAGCAGGACTTCTATAACCTACAGAACCTGAAATGAGGAATAATACAGAAAGAAAATGTTGATCTTCAGCCACTTGATGTTGCTGTGTTTTAGAAAATACTGACCCAAGTGTGTTTGCATCTTGATATGGTAAAAAGAGATCTCTGGTGGTTACAAACTGGTTTTTGTCAGTTTCCAAGACACTGTTACTCCTGTTAAACTTTGCACTGTTTAACTAACTGCCTAAATGATGCCAACCTGAGGGTTATGTTAGAAGACATTTGGATTGTTTTTGAAACCTGGAGAAAACAGACAACAAAAGACAACCTACAGCCTTCACCTGGTTTGTGCAAAAGTATGAAGCCTCAGGTAAGGTATTTAATCAATTTGTCTGATGTTTGGTTAAAAAAATCTACATGCTTTTCATCTTTAAACAGAAGACAGCATTTAAGACCATTAAATAGGAGTCTCAGACATATAGCTGTTCTTTTCATTATCATTGACCTTGATGTTTTATGGAATTGTAGTGGACTTCTCCAGAATTTTTATGTTGGGGAATAAGGAGTCTTAACATGCTTAACTTGAAAGAGATGCTTACAGAAATAGATATCTCTCTGTTTCTGAAAAGCGAATTGAGTTCTGGGCCATCTTTTTTCTTTTTTTTTCCTATGGTACTTCATGTAAATTTCAGTGTCATAAAGGCATAAATTCTTAAACCTCTGAGAATATCTTGATTCTCCTTCTGTCCTTGGCTTTGCCTATATGCTATGCCCGTCTTCATTGTTTAAATCAGTGGAGGCAGTAACATCAACTCACATACTGATGTATGCTAAATGAACCCTGTCTTTACCCAAGCCTGCTGCAGCAGTAAGGGCAGAGAGCTCCAGGCTTGTGAAAACTTTTCTCAGCATGTGAAAATTATGGACTTTGGCACATAACACTGGAAAAGGACAAGAGCCACATTCTTCATGAAAACAAGTCTCAGTGGAGTTCTTTCAAAGAATCTGCAGCAGGTCTTTAATGCACATGGCTTTGCTGCCTATTTCAAATAGGGGTATCAGAAAAGACATTGGAACAGTAACATTAAAAAGCAACAGAGAAGTCCATAGGTGGAACTTGTGCTGTTGACATGTTGTTTTGGACCAAATCCCCAATTCTCTACTTCTCACTGCTATGTGTAAGAGATAATGTCAATAAACTATTAAGAAGAAATGAACTGTTTCAATTTTTTCTTTTCAAAAGTCCATTTACCACATGTTTGGGTTCTCTGTAACATCACCAACAACTGACCATGCCACCCAGTATGTTCTACTTGTTAACTGAAATCTCTCTGAGATTATCTTTCTGAGATTTTAGTTGGAGACATAATGTATTTAAGTATCTGAAGTATTTATCAAAAATGAATATGCCTGTGTTGCACAGTAGGTCTCTTACTGCATCTTAGTAAATATGAATTTAATTCTTTACCTTTATCATGGTAAAAAATAAGATCAGAGTTCTAGGGAAGACATATTATACTAATCTTTGTTGTTCCTCTCTACTCTCAACAGGATTTGTGGAAAGCCCACTAAAGTGAGCTTGTTTCTCTATTTAAAAAATAAGGCAATATTAACTTAAAATCTTAAATTTAAATGTTAATTTAAATTAATTAAAATAGAACATTTTTATCAATGAAAGTATGATTGAAATTACTGGATAATATATGATGTAACATGTATCCCAATAATGACATTAACGATATCATGTTTATTATTAATAATAAACCACATTTTACTAAGAATACTTTTTCACATAATAATGAAGTCATTGTACAAAAGTGATGTATTTTCAATATCTAAAATATAACATTGGTGTACAAAATAGCAAATGGTTTTCTTCTTACTGCCACTCTGAGCTGTTTAGATATCTTCTGATAAACTAGAATTTTAAGTGTATCTGTGATATTTGTTTTTACTAGATGTAAAATTATGAGGGTGACAGATCCCTCATGTTATTATACTAGTAACAGAGATCCAGATATGGTTATTAAAAGCTTTAATGTTACAAACATTAATAAGTCTGATTACTATGTTTGAGGACTAGATCCTACCATCATTATTTAAACTAAATTTAGCGTTACAAAAGGAACCACTGAACATTGGAGGTAACACCTGAACAAAACATCTGCACAATTCAGCTTTAAAAGAGAACAGTTAAGGAGGAGCTCTGGTATGCTAGAAGAGTGGAGCAATAAACATAAGAGATCTCTGTCTGTGCATTAGATTTCTTACTGCATTTGGGATATGTATAATACATATGGAATAAATTTATGCTTTTAAATGCAAATTATACTGCTTCTCTTTAGGGACATCTATCATGACCATTACTATTTTAATCAGCTCTGTATATCTTCTGAAAGAGTAGATATCCGCTATTCCTTATCCAACCAGTACTTAGCACTGAGTTATTTGGATTTGAGCCAACAGTAGAAGTTATACCTTTCTGTAATTATGGCTATTTGATCAATGATCATGACTTTTTTTTTTTTTTTTTTTAACTCTATGCATTGTAGAAGATGGAGAAAAACACGTAAAATTTGCCCTTTAAAAAATTAAAGAATTAAAAATTAATCTGACTGAGAATCACACAACTGCAGTGAGAATTTTTCAGTTATCATTTCATCTAGTAAAGGGCAATAGTTCTCCCTGACCTGTTCCCCTCCCATACTGAGAGCTAGATTTAACATTTCAATAGTGCCTTGAGATAAAAAGATAAATCTTTCAAGAATGTCCAAACATAGTTATTTGTGTAATAAGATTAAAATCTGGGAGAAAGTTGCATTAATATTTACATGAGTAACAAAAATGGACTTGCTTCTCAGTAAAGTTCTAGTTTTTTTTTTTTTTTAAGTATACATGTCACAGAAAGCTTCTGTATGGTATCATTTTACCAGTTATCCAGGCTGCCTGTGACACAAAATATGACCTGATCTGAAAGCTCACCATCTCAGGATTGGTCTCAAGACTTGACATTCACCACTGAACTAGTTCTTCTTTGCTACATCCTTTACATATTTCAGCTCCTTTCTCTCATTTTAACTGATACCTAGTGCAGTGATTTCCCATATGGATTGCAACTGCAGTAGAAAGAGAGAACAAGGTAGTTTTCCTTGGTTTAACTGCTCATGACAATCTTCACAGGCTGGAGAAATTTTCGGACAGCTGAGTTATTTTGATTGAAAAGATGAATGCTGAAGCATAATTATCCTTCCTGGTTTCTCTTTGTCATTTTCCCATTAATTTCTTGAAGGGAAGTCTTGCTTTTTTTTTTTTTTTTTTTTTTTTTTTTTTTTTAACATAAACTGCTGAATAATGCAAATGAGATAAAGCCAAAGGAAGGAGGTGGGAAAAGTGAGTTATTGTCTTACTTTCTCCCTTAGCCAAGAAAGTGTATTTCTACATGGATATGCATAGCTCTGTGTTCTGTACACTGGTGCAGATAGGAAAGGCACATAAGTACTACAAGTAATAATCCACTAGAGGGAGGAGGACATTTTGTTTAAAATTCACCACAACTTTATTATCTAAAGAAGTAAAACCCTTAAACACTTCTTACACAATGTACACTACTTGAAAAGTAAGTTTTCTGCTATCTTGGTTTTCCTAGAACAAGATGTTTTGATGAAAAGTTCAAGAAGAAAATGGAAATGCATAATTCCACTTTATAGTCTTTCTTAAAATGCAGAGTGAAAACTCTACAGGTTTTGATTTAGTGGTTTTATTCATAATTTTGATTCAGCCATTCATTTTTTGTTTATTTGTGTTAATACTATAGATCCTGTTTACTTAAGTAAATATTTCACGTGATGCTCCTATAAAGGAAGAGCTAATTTTCAAGGCTGAAGTGATTGCAGTATATTGTCAAGAAGGATTTATTAATAAAAACATTAAAATTAGAACCAAAAAAAATCCATCTATTTTGGACTTTTATTTTTGAAAGTAACATAGGTGTAAGCAGTGTAAGATTTTCACTCTAAATTCAGAGGACCCCAAGGTTCCAATCAAAAATTTTTAACACATTGTTATTCATAATGTTTATTATGTACTAAATTCTTAAGGGAACAATCCAGTGAAGAATGAATATAGAAGTGGAATGTCTAAGATTCTCCTGACAGAGAACCAGAATATGATTTCTTTAGAAAAGAAATCTATCCCATCCAAAAAACCTATACAGTGTAGAAATGTTCACAATGGTCTTAGCACTTTGTAATGATCTGAACTTTATTATCTGCTATGGTTCTACGGGAAAAGTGTGTTACTAATGACAAAAATAAAACTGTCCAGCAGACTGGGTAGTTTAAGATCTGTGAGGAATTGAAAGCTAGGTGAAAAAAATAAAAGTAATGGAACCATCTCATTTGGCTTTCTGCATCTTAGTTCTTTACTGTAAAAGAACATCATCATTAGAATTTTTATTGACATAATGTGTCAATAAAATTTTTTGGACAATTTCTACTTATAGCTTGTATCTGAGTATTAAATGAGAAGATAGGGTATCAGAGAATCACAAAATGTTAAAGGCTACAAGTAACCTCAAAAATCTTCTAGTCCAACCCCTCTGACAGAGAGGATCACCCACACCAAATCACACTGGAATGCATCCAGGCAAGTCTTGAATATCTGCAGAGAGGGAGACTCCACAATCCCCCTGGGCAGCCTGTGCCAGTATTCCATTACCCTCACAGCAGAAAAATTCTTCTTCATGTTCACATGGAACTTCCTATGCCTCAGCATCCACCCATTCTCCTGTCATTGGGCATCACCAAGAAGAGCCTGACTCCATCCTCTTGGCACTCACCCTTTACATCTTTATAAACATGAATGAGGTCACCCCTAAGTCTCCTCTTCTCCAATCCAGTTCCCTCAGTCTCTCCTCATAAGGAAGATGTTTCACTCCATCATTTTTGTGGTTCTGGGCTGGACTCTTTCAAGTAATTCCCTGAGATCCTTCTTAAACTGAAGGGCCCAGAACTGGGCACAGTATTCCAGATGCAGCCTCACCAGGGCAGAGTAGAGGAGGAGGAGAACCTCTCTCAACCTACTAACCATACCACTTTTAATACACTCCAGAATGGCATTGGCCCACTTGGGCACAAGGGCACATTGCTGTAGCTCCCTTGGCTTGGAGCTGCATTATTTAGTATGCTCATGCTCAGATGGTTAAGATGATCTCAACTGAAATAATTAATTTTTGTTCTGAATTTAATTTTTGAGTATTTAATTAAAGAGTTTAAAAGCCCTTGTAGGTATCAATTTACTCCTATATTTATTCTCATAACAGAAGTCTTGTAATGAAACAAATGGTTTTGTACCAAGTGTACTAAGCAGAGATTAATACAGCAGGAGAAGTGGAAATCCAAGGTCATTCTATATTTTGTGCAAAGAGTAGGAGCCATCTCCCATCTTGTTTATATCTCTGCAAATGACCTAAACAGACTTGCTTTCCAATCCAAATTTATATGCAGAAATACTCTCTCTCCTTCACCTTCTAGCTTTGAGATTGCACAGATCAGCAAATCCCAGCACCATAATTTGGAAGTATCAGGACTGCTGTCACACTCCATGTGTCCTGTGGCCACAAATCAAAACATATTTTTGAAAGGAGCATGGAGAACTGGGTTATCTTGCTGATCTCTCTATATTTAAGACTTCTGGAGCCAAGTTGGATTATTCCACTATCTGGATTCTGTTAAGGAATACAGGTAATTCTGAGGCCTATCATACAGATTTCCAGTTAATATTGCTCTCCTTACTATTTGATGCTCCTAGATATGTCACTATAGAATGTAACTAATCTTTAAATAGTTTATAGCTGTATTTCAAATGCAGACATGCTCATTCATGGACAGAAGATGGAACAGAAAAAGTGCAAGGAAGTGAAGACATAAAGGAATAGTCCTTTTTATTCTCTCTCTCATTCTATTGAATTATTTGCCTAACTAGCTTGCTAAGGTAAAAATTCATTAAAAACTACTTTTTTGTTTTGTTGGGTTTTTTTGGTGTTTGGGTTTTTTTTGGTGTTTGGGTTTTTGTTTTTTTTTTTTGGGGGGGGGTGTGTGTGTGTGATTTTTCTTTCTGTAGAGACATAAATTGTCCTGGTGGTTGAGAAATTCTCATCCTGGTGGACAAGAAGCTCAACATGAGCTGCCAGTGTGCACTTGCAGCCCAGAAAGCAAACAAGAGCCTGGGTGCAACCAGGAGAAGTGTGGCCAGCAGGATGAGGGAGGTGATTCTCCCCCTCCACTCCTCTCTGTTGAGACCCCACCTGGAGTACTGCATCCAGTTCTGAAGCCCTTATCACAAGAGGGATCTGGACACGCTGGAAGGTGTCCAGAGAAGGGCCACCAGGATGATCAGAGGGCTGGAGCACCTCTCCTGTGAGGACAAACTGAAAGAGTTGGGGCTGTTCAGTCTGGAGAAGAGAAGGCTCTGAGGAGACCTTATTGTGGCCTTCCAGTATCTGAAGGGGGCCTACAAGAAAGCTGGGGAGGGACTTTTTAGGCTATCAGGTAGTGATAGGACTGGGGGGAATGGAATAAAGCTGGAAGTGGGGAGATTCAGGCTGGAAGTGAGGAAGAAGTTCTTCCCCATGAGAGTGGTGAGAGCCTGGAATGGGTTGTCCAGGGAGGTGGTTGAGGCCCCATCCCTGGAGGTGTTTCAGGCCAGGCTGGATGAGGCTCTGGGCAGCCTGATCCAGTGTGAGGTGTCCCTGCCCATGGCAGGGGGTTGGAACTAGATGATCCTTGTGGTCCCTTCCAATCCTGAATGATTCTATGAAATATTGATACTGCTTCTTCATCTGCAGTCATACCTGTAACCTTACTGCTCTTCTGCTGGCACCAGTGTATCAAATATTTTGGAAAAGCATTTAAAAAACCCTGCATTTGACTCTGAGAGAACTGAAAAGCTAACCTCATGCCAAAAGAGGTATTAAGATTTTCCTGGACAGAGATACTTCTGAATGAAAACACTATCAAACATTTAGTCAATTTGCTCAGACAAAAACCCAAGTACTTTTAAATTATTTTCTGGGATGTGGGAGGGAGTGATATGGTTTAGAATCAAATTTATAAGCCAGAAATCTGATAAAATACGAATATGATTTATTAGATATCAAAAGTTATTTTTCCAAGCTAATTTGATCCAGGTTCATTTGCCCAGTCGATGATAGGTTGATTACACACGATAGGACATTAATGAACAGTGGAATAAGAGTCTAGAAAAGTTTGAAACTTGGAATACAGAGGAACAAACTGGGAACTCTTATAACGTGAAAACAAACAGCAATACTGCCTCAGGAGGCAGGACAGACCCTTCTGGCCTCACTGTGGAGTTAAGACACAGAGAAACAGCCTGTGAACTTTAGAAATAACCAAATAAATTAGCTTTAGTTACTCATGAACCACTGAGCTTCTAGTCACCAAAACTTACGCCAACTGAGAGATACACAGAGCTGCAACTTGTAGTCCAAAGGGCAGGGATAATCCAAAGACAAAATCCCAAAATTGGAAGACGTGAAGGAGAGAGAGAGAGCACGCTGCTGTGGTGTGGCTCAGGACCAACACACTGCTATGAGGACAATAGCAGGTAATCACCCTCTATAAATTCCCCTCTGGAAACCTGAACGGCCCAATGACAGATTACCTTTTCAAATATCGCCAATCAGTTCAAAGTGCTGTATGGAGGGCAAACTGTACACACCTTCTCAACTAGCCTCTGACACGTGCAGTTGTCTGTGTGAAACGTGAGGCACAGTGTCCAGCTTCCATCCCCCCAAGGCAGCCTCAACGGCGCCTGCCTGTTGGCTCCTTGACCTCAAACCTGGACCGCTGCAACAGGGAGGGAGGAGAAAGGGCAGTGGCCAAACAGTTTAGCTGGTTCATTAATGCCTCTTCCAGGACAGGGGGCAAGAGCAAATCATTAAAGCCTTATACTTTTATTGTTAGTCTTTGTTCTTTTAAGTAGAAACAGAATGCACTTCAGTACATTTCAATGTACTGCATACTACTTGGAAGCGTTTTTTGGTAAGACCTAAGATCTACATTCGTATATGAAGCACCTCTTGTCTAAAGAGCTGCAACTGGAGGTTTCATTCTTTCCCCGTTTTTTTTTTGGTTAGCTGCTTTACTTTTGTCTTATTTTGTGTTGTTCTGTTGTCTCTTTTTTTTCTCTCTCTCTTTTTTTTTTTTTAGTATGTATTTTGATGTGTTTTTCTCTGTTTGGTTTTGTTTGCAATATGTTGGTTTCCTCAACAGAGATAACAGACATAAAATGAGGTAAGAATATTTTGGCAAGATCAACAGATATTTGGGGAAAAATAATGTTAGGAAGGAAAACCCTTTGTTTATTGTTAGAGATTCCATCCCACTTGCTAGCCTGCCTCCACTCCTGTGCACAAATTTTAGATTATCTGTTGTATTCATCATACAAACTTAAGCGCTCGGGGAAAGGGAACCTATTTATGGTTGTCTGTTGTTGTCACATAAAATATTCAAATAGATTTAATTTTCTTCTGTATTTGCATTGTGTTAGCCTATTGTGTGTCTCAAGAGGAAAAAAAAATACTGCTTTTCTGTGAAGTCTTCTTCCCTAGAAACTTTCAAGACCTGGCTGGATGTGTTCCTGTGTGATCTGCCCTAGGTGATCCTGCTTTGGCAGGGGGGCTGGACTCTATGATCTCCAAGGTCCTTTCTAACCCCTACCATTCTATGACTCTATGTTTTTAGAAATGTCCAACTACATCTCTTACATTCCTGATCCTAGCATATTACAGCTCTCTAAGCCGTTGTACTGTGCTGATGCAAAGTTGGCAGTACAGAGCTAGAACCTTCACAGAGGTGACACTTTAAAAGCTACCAAGGCCACATCTTTTCTGTTCTGAGGTTGAGAAGTGACAGCAGGACTCTGCATGCACGAGTGTATGTGTGTGTGCACGTGTGTGTTTTACTATAAAACATCTTCCTTTCTCCTTGCCACTCAAGATCCTTTGTTTTCAGATTTGTTCTTTTTCAAGTTTGATGGACAGGAAATTTTAGGAAAGGATTGGAATCTTATTTTGGGAGGGATTCAAATCTTATCTGGAGAAGTGTTTCAATTGCTTTTCAGAATCCAACAGCCCTGGGACAAACTACTATTAGGTATGTGTCCCTGTGGCTAACGTCACTGTGATAGATGTATGACCTTGGTTTGCTATAGGGTCTCAGGTTCAGAATGTGAGAGCAGGTTACAAGAGGGCACTGAGTGATACAGCATAGGCAGTGTTAGTGTCTGTCAGCTATAAAATAAGAACCACCACCAAACCTGTCAGAGTTAGAATGATACAGATAGAGACTTACACATTGACAAAGCACATGTGTAAATTGATAAAGGGAGTTTGATGCACCATGCTATTGAAATTTATCTAAATTCGATATTGTTAAACATTCTTAAAGATCAGATGAATTATACATGAAGTATATGGATTACTTGTCCCAGGCAAACAATGGTGACATTTCTGTCTGTCAGTTAGTATGACAAGGTTAGCATGTTTTATTCAAAAGTTTTAAGCAGCAAAATTATTTGTATGCATTACTCTTGCACTGGACTTCTATGGAAAGCAGAAACCAACACAGTTATTCTATGACACAAAGTCAGATTTTGAATTAAATAAGCAAATTAAGTGAAAAAAACCAGGATTATTTCTAACATCTTTAAGTTCTCTTGTCCTTTGGTGACCTGAAAAATAAATGTTTAAGAAAGGTAAACGAAAAGGAAAAAAAGGCAGGATCTTCCTCCCATAAAAAGACTGTATAATGAGTAGCAAGGTGAAAAAAAAAAAAAAAAAAGAGATGGCTTGGTATATAAAACCCATGGGTTTATATAAATTAAAGGAAGTATTAGCTGGAACAAAATGTGGAAACATATAATGTGAAAAATTACATTTAAATTCTACATTAGGTGAAAATAAAAAATGGAGAAAAAAATACTCCTTCTTTGGTCACACACAATGAAGCCTGTGTGTTTGGAGTTTGGATTCTGCTATCTGAATTCAGAAATCCCTTAGCTTTCTGGGACAGTCTTTGAGTCTTCTTTCATTAATAATACCTGCTGAACATTTTCCAACAGGAAAACAAGTTTAATTATTCAGTAAACCAGAGAACAGAAAAATGAGAATGACTTTCTAAAACCATTGTGGAGGAATTCTTCAAATAATTGGAATACTTGATTCATTATCTGCTTCAGATGGCAGAAAGGGGTGATGGATTTCCCATGTCTCTAATAAATACCTCAGTGTGTGACAATTTCTGTGTGCTGAGATTGAAATACAGGCTGATAAGGCAAGTTTCAGTTTCATCTGCTTCCGGGTTGGCTACTCAATAACACTGATCACAGGAGTCAAATGGGGCAGGTGGGACTGATTGATTGGGTACAAGTCACTTTTGTAATCTCAGGCAGGGTATTTTCTGGCCTCTAAAAGGCATCTTGAAGATCTTTGTTATTCTAATGCTTTAATACCACTATTAGTTTCTGCATGTTGCTGCCATTAAGAAGGTCTCAAGTCTACAAGTGTTGTGACATTTCAGATACCGCTACAGTCTTACAAGGAGGACACATGGTCCAGTGATAATGCAGATGACAACATACTGACAAAGTACTTGCCCCTGTCTAGTCAAGAGACTAGAAAGAGTATCACAAGATTTAAGTAATGAGCCGTATCATATAATTTAGGATTTTACTTGTCTAGTATCTTGTCTCTGTCAGTGCCTAATGACTGCCTAATGATATTCAGTTGCAGAAAACAGACCATTTTTTAGTATAATTCCTGAAAACACCGGTTTTGGTTTGCTTTAAATTTGGAAGAGTAAGTTGACCATGGTTTTAAAATTTAGCTGAAATATTATACATAGAAAAAAAAGTTGAATGTGTTAGAAATATCAGATGAATTAGTGAATGATTAGTGGTATTTATAAAAAATAGTTGCAGTTTGGCAGATTTTGCACTAAAAACAACTGCATGCAGTTCTTGTGAAGGATATTAGTTCAGAACTCAGGTAAGTCAAACACTCTTTTGTAGCATATATAGCATTCTATTAATGTGATAGTTATAAAATAAAAAATTATGTCTATATAGTGTGGTACTCCTTCAGCCATGTGCCACCTGCTTCTCTGTCTACTTGTAGTTTCCTGTTCTTCAGCTTCTAGTTCTTACAGAGCTACTCTGTTTATTGTGATCATTTGGGCCTGAACCAAGAATTGAGTAACATCTCAATAATGCATGATCTTATTGAGTGTTGAACTGCATAAAGAAAACAAACAAGAATGCTTCTACATGCTTCTGAATTAAGAAACATGAATTTGATTTCTAAGATTATTTATTAAAGTTGTCTGTGCATCAAATTCACAGCTCATAAAGCTACAATTTACTGGTTTACCAGGGGTTTATCTTTTGGTTTCTTATTCAACTGTCATGAAATTATTTCCACTGTTTCAAAAATATCATTTTCCCTCTAATAAGCAAAACTCATTTTGCTATATGTAATGTTTCATTACATTCAATATATGTAATGTATTTTAGTTGCTTTGCTTTGCTTTAAAAGAAAGTGGTAAAACAAACAAACAAATTTTCTATGCCTGTGCTGGTTGTTATTTGTGAGTCTCAGCTGTGATTTTTCAGGGTTGAATTCTTCTTGTTCTGTCTTGCATATTTTGAGCATAAAGGGTGTTATCTACAACTTTTTTTTTAAGCTTACTTTTTTTTTTTTTTTTACTTCTTTCCTGAAGTATACCCAATTTTGGAAGTATTCATTTCATAAATTGTATTTTCTGCATTTCTTGTGTCTCCATTTACCTGATCCTGTAATATAGTTTAATAAAACTTTTAATTTCCATCTAGAGATATTATTAAACAGTCACATTTTTCATTACCTGCTTGGTACTTGCTACTTAAGCTCTTCCACTTTGATGTCGCTCCTCACTCTGGAACACTGTATTTAAGTACCCTGTATTATGTACCTGATCTTCTCAAACCACTTAACATCCTGTTTTCACTGGAACTGAATCTGATAAAATGAATCCCTAATACAGATTGTAGGAAGAGGAAAAGGCTTGTGCAGTTTGTCAGTGCAACTGCATCACAAGATGTTTGGATATTTTCCCAGAAGCTGGAGAATCTGCAAAGAATCTCCCTTAACTTTCCTTGTAAACTTGCAGTTTAAGCTACAGCCAAATTCCCCATGCCTTAATCCTGAGAATGGATTTACTGAGGTCCTTTCGTGTTTTAGGCTACCACATAACAAAAGAATTTGTTCTTGACCAATAAGATTTTTGCCTCACGTGATACATGGTTTAGCTATTTTTATAACTTTTTGTCTAAGACAGAAAAGATACAGTGACCCACCTGACTCTTAATTGAATGCATTAGGCTTCTTGTTACATTATGCACTCATAGTTAATGGCTGTAATTGATTAAAGCCTCATCTGGATTCAGAAGATTAAGTAATGCAAATTGTTTCACAGTTCCTTAATAGAGCCTACTTAGTGAGACAATCAGGAGATTTCAAGGCTTACTCTCTGTTTGGAGTTACACAAAAGCAGCAGCTACAGCTGAGATCTACTCTTATGCACATGGAAAATAACTGCCATCTGCGTTTGCAAATATTGCAGTTCTGTTAATTTATTAGTAATAACAAAAAATCTGATAATTTATTCACAATTAATTACTTTATTTATTAGTAATAATTACCCCTCCCCCCAGAAAAAACCCCAACAACCGGCAAAAGAACATCTTTTTCCTTCCCTCGCCCTTCAACCTCTTTTCCACTTCTATTTTCTCTCTGGGTTTTCTGCACAGCTCCTGAGACTAGAGAGAATGACTTTATGTGCTGCAGGGGAATATTCAGCAGATGAAAGAGTTTACAGAGGAGGCCTGGAAATTTATCTGAATGCTTGCAGTCCTCACCAGAACAGTCAGCTACTTAAACAAACAGAAAAACCATGTGAATAATTTAATGTGCACTTGTGTCAGCACAATGCCATCTCCCAGGTGTATCTCTCCCAGGAATAACATCACACTGCTATGCTGTTGGCACTGGCAGCATCACATGTATTAAAGGTTGTACTTCTGGGAAAGGCAGGTGTTCTACTAGGTGACAGGGCAGATAGTCAAATACTCTTTATTTACGAGAATTAAGTTCTCCTGAATTCACATACGCATAATTATTTTTTTTTAATGTATTACAAACCATGAAAAACTGCTAAACATTCAGAGCTCATTGAAGAAGAAAAAAATATTGAATCCTTGGACTTCATAGACTCATAGAATGGTTTGAGCTGGAAGAGACCATAATGATTATCTATTTCCAATCCCCCTGCCAGGAACAGGGATGCCTCCTACTAGATCAGGTTTTTCAAAGACTCGTCCCCCCAGGTTTTAAACACTTCCAGGGTTGAGGTTGACACAACTTCTCTGGGCTACCAGTTCCAGTGTCTCACCACCCTCATAGTAAAGAACTTCTTCCTAATGTCTAATCTAAATCTATCCCACCCTTTTTAAAAAACATTACTTGTCCTATCACCACATGCCCTTATAAAAAGTCCCTCTCCAGCCTTCCTGTAGGCCCCCTTCAGGTATGGAAGGCTGGTATAAGGTCTTCCCTGAGCCTTATCTTCTCCAAGTTAAACAGACCCAGTTCCCTCAGCCTGTCCTCACAGGAGAGGTGCTCCAACCTTTGATCATCTTTGTGGCCCTTCTCTGGATCCTCTCCAACAGATCAATGTCCTTCTTGTGTTGGGAGCATGTAATGGTTTAAAGTAAAACCAATGGGTTAGCATGTCTGCCTCTCCCAACACAGAAGGGAGAAAAAACTTCCAGGTTGAGACATGAAAAAATGAGATAAGATAAGGGTTTACTGATCAAATCAGGTAATCATAAGGTGAATGCATAATTACCTTAGCCTTTTTGCATAAAAAGCTCATCAGCAAGCAGTAGAAAGTGAGCTAAAAGCCCAAGACAGAGCTACTCCCCCATCCCTCCTTGTCTTGCTGCCATCTCAGTGGCAGAACCAACGCCCATAACCCACAATCCCAAACCGGCAAGTGGAACTGGAAGCCTCGCATGTTACAATCCAAATTTTGAGACCCATAATTCTTTGCTCTAGCCAGCACTTTCAGTTTCAAGCTGGCGTGATACAGGATGGTATGTATAGCAGCAGACTAAAATTCAGCCTATGACAGGACTCCAGAACTGGATGCAATATTCCACGTGGGGTCTCACAAGAACAGAGCAGAGTGGCAGAACCACCTTCCTTGACCCTCTGGCCCTGTGAGTGGCAGAACCACCTTCTTTGACCTGCTGGCCATGCATCTTTTGATGTAGCCCAGGACACAGTTGGCCTTTTGGGCTGCCAGTGCACTTTGCTGGTTCATGTCATGCATTAACTAGCATCCCCAAGCGTTTTTCTGCAGGGCTGCCCTCAATCCTCTTGTCACCCAGTCTGCATTTGTGATTGGGTTTGCCTTGACCCAAGTGCAGGACCTTGCACTTTTCCTTGTTAATATTCATGAGGTTGTCATGGGTCCTCTTCTCCAGCTTCTCAAGGTCCCTCTATATGGCATCCCTTCCCTCCAGGGTGTCAAGTGGGCCACACAGCTAGGTGCTGTCCACAAATTTGCTGAGGGTGCACTAGGTCCCACTGTCTGTGTCACCAGCCAAGATGTTAAACAACACCAGGTGCAGCACTGATCCCTGAGGGATTCCATTAGTCACAGGTCCATCCACCAAACCTGTGTCCATTTTACACACCAGGATGTCAAGAGGGACAGCGTTGAATGCTTTGCACAATTTGAGGAAGATGCTGTCAGCATCAGTAACTTGTACCTATGAACCCTTGCCTTTTCCATGTGACTTCCCCCAAAAACGGAGTAACACTTGTCCTGCTAGCCACCCTTCATGTCAGTACATGAAGAATGAAAAAACCCCAGATCTTTCAGCTTTTCCTCAGATGGCAGCTCTTCCAGTCCTCTGAGCATTCTCATGGCCTTTCTCTGGACATTTTCCAGCCTGTCCACATTTTTTTTTTTTTTTTTTTTACAGTGGGGACCAAAACAGCTCACAGTGCTGCAGGTGTGACCTGAGAAGCACTAAGGAGAGTGGGACAATGACTTCTTTATCTCTGCCTGGTACTGCAACCCAGCATCCTATTGGCCTTATTTGTCACTACAGCCTGTTATCCACCAAGATCACCACGCTCCCTTTCCAGAAGGCTGCTCTCCATCCAGGTGGATCCCAGCCTGAGCTGCACTCCTGAATTATGTATTCCCAGATCCAAGACCCTACGTTTTAATTCATGGAGCTTCATAAGGTTCTTGCTATTCCACTCCTCCAGCCTGTCCAGGTCTTCCTGGAGGGTGCCTGTCCCTTCTGGGGTGTCAACCTCCCCACTCATTTTGATGTCATCTGTAAACTTTATCATGATGCTCTTGATCCTAATATTCAGATCACTTATGAAGATATTAAACAACATTGGGCCAAATATTGAGCTCTTGGGGCACGCAACTTGTGTCTGACTTTCAGGCTGATATAAGAGGTATTGACTACTGCTCTCTGGGTACAGTCTGTCAGGTAGTTCCCTACCACACAGACGACCTATCTAGGCCATGACATGTCCAATTCTCTAGGAGATTCGACAGACAATGCCAAAAGACTTGGAGAAGTGGGAAATGTCAACCTTTCTCCCTGTTCTGATCAAGCATGCTGCTTAATCATGGAAGGTGATCAGGTTTGTCAGGCACAGCTTGCCCCTGCTGAATTCCTGGTGGCTTTTTCCAGTTTTGTGCTTCAGCTGACTTGTAACACTCTCCAGGAGGATTTGTTCCATAACTTTCCCAGGGATTGAAGTGGGGCTAATAGATTCATAATTACCTGTATCCTCCTTAGAAACCTTCTTATAGAGGGGAGGGTGACATTAGCCTTCTTCCCATCTTCAGGAATGTCTCCTGATCTCCGTGACTTCTCCTAGGTTATGGAATATGGCCTCACAAGGACATTGGCCAGCTCTCTTAGCACCCTCAGATGGATGCCATCCAGGCCCATTGATTTGTACAGATGAAGCTCTTGTAATAGTTGACAGACCAACTCTTTCATCACTGAAGGCAGATGTGTGTCTGTATCAACCTGCATCTTCATTCCTGTGTCCTGGGACCCACCAGTGTGGATAAATACAGAGGTGAGGTGTTGAGGGCTTCTGCCTTTTCAGTGCTGTTGATGACTAGTAGCCCTACTAGTCTGCTTGCTGTTCATGTAGCGGAAGAACCCTTCCTTGGCATCTTTAGGATACAAGGTAGTGATAGGACTAGGGGGAATGGAATAAAGCTGGAAGTGGGGAGATTCAGGCTGGACATAAGGAAGAAGTTCTTCACCATGAGAGTGGTGAGAGCCTGGAATGGGTTGTCCAGGGAGGTGGTTGAGGCCCCATTCCTGGAGGTGTTTAAGGCCAGGCTGGATGAGGCTGTGGCCAGCCTGATGTAGTGTGAGGTGTCCCTGCCCATGGCAGGGGCGTTGGAACTAGATAATGCTTGTGGTCCCTTCCAACCCTGATTGATTCTATGATTTTATGATTCTATGATCTTAGGCCAATTCTAATTGAAGCTGATATTTTGCTTTCTTAACTGCATCCCTGCATACCCTGGTAATGCCTTTATGATCATCAACAAGTAACATTCCACTTTTCCATGTCTGGTACTTTTCTTTTTTGGTTCTGAGCAGACTCAGAAGCTCACAGTTAAGTCAAGGTGATCTCTTGTTCCACCTACTTCCCTTGCCTTTAGAGGGGATGAGCTGTTTCTTTGTTGTCTAGGAGATTGTTCTTGAAGAACTCTCAGCACTTGCTAGCTCCTTTGTCCTCCATGGAAGCTTCCCACAGGGTCCCTTCCAACTGAGCCCTCAGCATGCTGAAGTTTGCTCTTTTAAAAATCTAAAACCTTTGTTTTGGAACTAACCAAATTCCACAATATTGTGATGGCTGCAGCTGAGGCTGTCCTTAACCAAGACGCTACAAAGCAAGTTTTCTTGGTTATTGAACAGCAAGTTCATCAGAGCCTTATTCTTAATTGGCACATCTAAGCCTTACTTTTATTTATTTGTCCTGTCATATGTTTGATAGTGGTTTGTCATTTTCAACCTTTTTAGAACAAGAGTTAGTAATAGAATTCCTTTTAGTAACACTTTGTAGATGAATATTACATAAAGCAAATTACAAGATCAAATCCTAGCATTTCTGTGTAGCAAGCAGCCACAGTTAATGAAGGTGAGTTACATGGACTGTATATCATGGCATGATCTGACACCTAATTTAAGCTAGGAAGCGATTAAACTGACATACCTTCAATCTAAGAATAAAAGCCAAATTAGTCCCTCATTAAAAAAAACACATATTTTTTACCTAACAGGTAGGATCAATGAAAACATATATTAAAAATTATGTCTGGTTTTTTTTTTTTTTTATATATTGACTTCTTATTTCATTGGTAAATAATAAAAAGCAAAGATTTTGCAAATGAAAGAACAAGAACGCTATCTCTTTCAGTCCCTCACAATCTTTCTTAGACTTTATGGCACAAGAAGCAAAAAAACATAGAAATATTGTTTGCTTTGGCAATTTTTAATACATGTATTCATCTGTATAATGGATTAGTGGTCCAGATCTTTATGCTTAGAACAGCAGACACTATCCTCTTTTGCATCACATTCACTACACTACCAAGAATCCAACTGGTCAGTGATTGGTAGGAATTATTCTCCAGGTCTGCAATAGCATCATCATTATATACCCTTTCAGGATATGAACCAGAAAACTCAAGTATTATCCATTCCTCCTGGATCAAAACTTGTTGCTGTCATAGTTAATATTCTACTTTTCCTGTCTTTCTTCTATTTGGAAGAGCCATAACTACATAAAGGTTTTAGTTTGAAACTAATTTGTATAACTCTATTTTATGGGTTTCACTCCTCATAAAACATGTCTTCAGTAATTAAGTGTATGAAATAAATTAAGTTCCTCTTAATTTAATGTTAAATGGCAGCTACAGATTAGCATCTATCCATATATGCTAGTTTTCATTAGGTCTATGTGGACATTAAGTGTCTCTCCATGTATTCTCATTTTCTAAAATTCTTCTTCACTTATGTTTATAGCAGTTCTTCAAGGCTAACAGATTCTTGCCTACCTAATAATAAGTATTATAGTACGTAGAAATCACAGAATCACAGAATTTATGATCTAAATCACTTCATTAATCAACAAGCCTATGACTACATTTTGACGATATTACTTTTACTGGCTGTAAATTATAATTTGTTGAAAGCATATTCTGAGTTCTTTTAACTCAGAACAGTTAAGCCAAAATAAAGTGTGACCCGATGCTTTCTGAGATATATCAATGTGCAAAGTAGTCCTGTTTGGAAGAGAGGACTTGAGGAAGGTAAGAGAAGAGTGTTTTACAGTGAAGAAAGACAAGTAAGCTTTTAGACAGAATTGGAAGTATTGAAAATAATGCACACTGCCTTTATGAGGGGTTTCTCACTGACTGTACCTTGGTATGGATGAACTATGAAAGAAAGCAAATCAGCAGCTCCCAGTGCAAGAGCAGCTAAGAACTCAGAGACTTCTCCCAAACTCCAGTGATATCTGCCTAAAAAATCTCAGTCCCTCAGGTTGTTGATAAAGCTATCATCTAGCAATTTGCCAAATCACAGAAAAAAGGTTTTCTAAAGCATCTTTACAAGTATGACTTCTGGACCTTTGCAAAACAGTGAGATTGAATGCACCATCATCAAGTTTACAGATGACACCTCACAGGGTTCATCAATAGCAAGCACAGGGTTCTGCTCCTGGGCTGGAACAATCCTCACTATCAATACAGACTGCGTGATGAGGTGATAAAAAGCAGCCCTGAGGAGAAGGACTTGAGGGTGCTGATGGATGTGAAGCTGGACATAAGCAGAGAGTGTGAGCTTGTGTCTCAGAAGGCAAATCACATCCTGGGCTGCATCAAAATATTGAGAGGTGATTCTACCACTGTGCTCTGGTGAGACCTCACCTGGAGGCCTGCATCCAGGTCTGGAGATCTCAATATAGGAAGGACATGGAGCTGATAGTGCTGGTCCAGAGAAGGGCCATGAAAATCATCAGGGGGCTGGAGCACCTCTGCTATAAGCACAGGCTAAGGGAGCTGGGGTTGTTCAGCCTGGAGAAGAGGAGGCCTCAGGTAAGACCTAATATCAGCCTTCCAGTACCTGAAGGGGGCCTACAAAAAGGATGGAGAGAGATTGTTTGCAAAGGCCTGTGGTGATAGGATGGCTTCAAACTAGAGAAGACTAGATTTATATTGGATGTTAAGAACAAGTTCTTTACTATGAAGGTGGTGGAACACTGGAGTAGTTCAACTGGGAAGGTGGTTGGGGCCCCATCCCCGGAGATATTCAAAGTGAAGCTCGACATGGCTCTGGGCAACCCGATCTAGTTGAGGATGTCCCTGCTGATTGCAGAGGGGGTTGGACTGGATGACCTTTGGAGGTCTCTTCCAGCCCAGACCATTCCACAATTCCATGGTTCTGTGATTAACAGAACTGCTCTGAAGTGCCTCAGCAAAAAAATTGTGGACTTAATGCACGGTTTGTTCTTTTATGCCTAATATGTTCAAAAGGGAGGTCATATGCCATTATTTTTAGAGAGTGGTCGGATGCAGTGAAGGCTTCCTGTCAGACATGTGATAGGTGGTTTGAGCCCCACACAGACCACTGGAAAAATCCTCCTGACCTCCATGGGCTCTGCAACAGGCAGCAAGGCATTACACACCCTTCTTTCCTTTTGCCTCGCAGAACTGACATCAGAGAAACTCATAGTCAATGCAACATTTTATTGCTGAACAGTCAGCACAAGTCCAACTAAATCTGTTGGCAGGAGCCATATCAAATCATGTGCACTGTGAAAAACACTGGTGGAAATGTATGAGTAAAAACATTGTACCAGCCAATGCAGACAGACTGTGTCTTGCTGTAAAGACTATCACACACAAAGTGCTGCAGGCCATATCATAAGTGTAGTCCTCCATTTTTATCTTTCCCTCCTCCATTAAGAAACATATGCTATCACTCTTCACAGATTTTTTAACTTTTTTTTTTTCCTCCTGCATTTTACTATGGAAACAATTCTGATCTCTGATAATACAATATAGTTTTCAGCAGTAAGCACTAACTTTGTAACTATTTCTACTTCAGCTACTGAATATAACATTTTTTTTCACTTATGCAGATCAGATATTTTCTATTACTAACTTTTTTTTGCAAAGGAGCTTCTAATGTAAAATGTCCATGATTCTTTTCTCTAAAAAGAACTGCACTGTGAAATCTAAAACTGCAGTGACAACTTGTTTTTGTTTCTCTGTCCAAAGCCTGGTGTAATGGAAAACTGACCTCAGATGAGACATTTGTGTGACACAAATGTATGTTCAGGCCAAGAGATTCATGAGAAGCAATGGGATGTGATTTGGAAAACTGAATGAACTGAAGTATCCAAGGCAATTGGAAATCAAGTGTAGAATAATCTGAGATGGAAAGATTTGGATGAATTATATTTCTGTCTTCAGTGGTTTGGAATTATTGAGAGGTATTTAACAATGCTGCTCTTAAACCTGAGTGTTATGCAACACAGACCTCTCACAGTCTTTTGAAGTTTACTCTTGGTAGCAGAAACTCTAACTGACTTCTTTATTCTAAAGCACAGTCATGCTTTAGAATACTAAGCTTTTAGTATATGGACACCATTTGAATAACTGACAAACCACACCATTTTCTGCTGCCAGACAGAAACAAGGAATTCTGGGTTTGAATAACAATATTATTGGCTTTGTAGAAATTAATTGAATTACATGGATAAATAATAGGAACTCTTTCTATAATTAGAGCATTTCTTAGTTATTTGTTCTTCTGATCACTATTTATTTGTGTTTAATTATTGTTTCTTAATTGTACTCCTAGCACATGAGAGTATCTGAATTCCACATAACTGACAGCAATAGAGGTGATGCATTTATCAGAAATACTCTATCTGAGCAATCACTCTAGCAATTTGAGCTACTAAGCACACTTTATGCTGGCATTCCATGTTATCAATATATATGTTTGCTTTCAAGCACATGCTTTATTTAGAGGCATGAATTGGTCTGACTGGTGCAATGCCAATGAAAATGACAATACCTTTTGCACCTGCAGGTTTGAATTAGAGCTGAGTTAAAATGAATACATTCATCCCCTTGGGAAATTTTACCATTGTACTGTTAATAAAATTTTACAAGGGTTTGTTCTGCTAACTATTGCAAACCATTCTCAGCATCTTCCAGTGAGCTGTATGTACTGCAAAAAGGGTTTGAGCAATGTAGAAAATCCTCAAAAATGAAAATATTTAATTTTCAGAACTATAATTTTGAATAACATAAAATAATTTGATGGCTTTCTCCATAACAAAAGCTGTCTGTCTCTTGCACATATGCCTCAAACATCTGCTAGGCAGTTGTGATCTGGGCAATTTCTGGATTGATGGCAATTATTCAATACAGACAGTTGACCAGGGAGATTCTTTACTGACTTTGTTTATCACAAGCAAGGAAGAAGTGTTTGGATATGAAATGGCCAGGGACATTCTTGACTGCAGTCACCATGAAACCATGGAGCTAATGTTGCTTGCACAAAAACTCAAGCGCTGTCCCCTGGCCACCATTTCCCTTCCACGTCAAAGGTGACATCACTGTGTTATTGGATATCCTGGATTGGATATTGGCTAGTTGGCTAATTTGGATATCCTGATTGTGGACACTCCTAGCTTCTTGTGAAAATTAACTATCCTAGCTGAATCCAGGACATGGGCTGTTGCTAGTAGTCACAATAGTTTTGTGATTCAGTGTGATGTACATGTCTTACTGTGTAGCTACAGGGTCTAGCATACTGGGTTATGTACTAGTTATAAACTTTAAGGTCCTGTGTTTTTTCTCTAGCAATTTAAAAAAAAACAGTCAGTGACAGTATATGACTCATTTGAGGAGATGAGAGTTAAAAAACAGATACGGTAGTTGAATACAGAGAAAATGAAGGAATGTTATGTAGGCCAAACAGTGTAAGCAGTGTATGACTACTGCATGGCTTCTCACCAAAGTTCACTTGCTGTCCTATTAGTGAAAGAATTACCTAAATCTCCTCAAAGTTACTGAGTGATGCATCCATTTGGAATACAGAGACAGCATCTATTTGGAAGACACAGACTGCTTCCATGCATTGCCCTGTATGTGACCTCTGCCACCTTAGTGGAACTATTTCTGCAATAATTTCCAGTATTCAGAGAGTAAATGGGGAAGCAAAAGGACAATGGTTATATTTTAGAAAGTTGTTTGGTGCTTCTTGCATTTCTTTGTAATTTGATTTTCAGCATTATAATTTCTATTGTCAAGCCTACAGAATGCCTACAATAACTCTGCTGTTGGGTGGGGTCTGCTTGTTTTTCACTCTTCGTGAAAAACTAGAAACACCATGAGCTTGCTTCCAGAGCCACGGCATTGCAGAGACTGCATCAGCCAGTGGGCATGGGTAGTCTATTTGCTATATATCTAGAAATGTGGAAAAAAAGTTCTTTGAGAAACAGGAAAATAATAAAAATGAATTATTTCATTGAAGTGTTACCTGAGGCTTATTTCATTCAGCATTTATGTGCAGGAATTTTTTATAGTGTGTGAGACTGCATGAACTCATATACTAACTCTTAGTTGTGGCAGGCAGTCTGTGATAACCACCTGCTTAGAATGACATGTTTTTTGTTGTTTTCTTCTCTCATTTAGTCTCACTGAAATTAAAATATTGATAAGACCATTTTCTGTGGGGCATGCAGGATGACAGAATATACAGGCTTTATTGGAATTAAGCTACAACTTTATACAATAATACACATAATCCTGAACTCAACACATTTTGTACATATCTATGACATAAAATAAGAACTAAATTAATATTTTAACGTCCTCAATATTTTAGATTTCTAACAAAACCTGTATTTTACTTTTATTGATTAAAGTGCAACATGTAACTTGTAATAAAATACCAGATATTTACTGTGACTTTTGCTTTTTTCACTCACAGTGGGATTTCCTTTTTTGTTTTCAATTAGGTAGCAATTTGTGGTATTTCTTTTACTTGCAATACATGGATGCTGACATCTTTCAGTAGAACAGCTTCTGGGACTTGAGAGGTTAGTAGTGGCTTCTTCAGCTCCAGCTTAGGGAATTGCTAAGGACATCCAAACCTCTTCATCTCTAAATTGCTGGTTTATGCCCACAGTGAGAAAAGAACCACTGAAAGTCATTGCATATGATGTCTTTTCTGTGGCACAAAGATGTAATTTCAGTTCAGTTCCTAGTATGCAGCTGTCCATGTCACAAAACCATCACCCCAATTTAATGTAATTGATACCTTGAGGCAGCAAGCTGAGTGGTATTCCATGGTTTTTATTACCCACTCTGATGAAGCAGAAGCCCTTATGATCATCACTAGTGCATTGCTCTAAGCTATAGGACCACCTGCAAGGCTCATTATTATTTCTACCATGTAGATGAACAAAGTGCTTCATGTGCTATGTTGCCACTTTTGCACCTATATTCATCTTTAAGGGCTGGACCTACAGCTAATGTGGACACTGAAGCTGTATGCTCATACCAGTGCCCATAACACCACCTGCACATTAGTTTCTGTCTGTAGTCTGTCAGTGAAATCTGAGATGGTGGTTGCACAGCTACGTGGGGGATAACAATGGAGAATGAACATCTCAGTCAGTCCTAAATGTGGAACTAGTTCTCAGAAATCTGCATTAACATGATACAGGGTCTAAAATGGCCTAAATTCTGATGGGACACTTTCTTGGGTTTATAGGGAGCGAGACAGATGCTCTTCACCCCTTCCCAAAGGAGTAAAGAAAACACTCCACACAGGATTGGAAAGAATTGGAAATTTAAATGGAAATGCTATTCACAACTAAATATAACAGTATAAAAACATACAAACACACCCAACAATTCATATTCTTCTTCTTTCGGAGGCTTCTCCAAAAACCTCACTAGACTATTACCTTCCCAAAAACCTTTACCCAAACCAGGCCATAAACCCAGGCCTCAAATGTGCCCTCCCTCCCCGGTCTCCCATACCTCCCTCCCCAGCCCTGAATGATGCAGCTAAAAATCAGCCTTCCAGCAGCACCAGGCCCCACTCCCCTGCACTGCCAGAGAAATAGCAGTCTGCATTGGGAAGAGAATAGTAAGAGGAGAAGAAAAGACTGAACAGCTTGTGCTGTTCATTTATAAAGAGGGGATGCAGGCATTCTGGGAATGAAATAACAAAAGATTTCACTTTCTGGTCTACCCCTGGAGCTCTCCGGTACTTGGAAGACTTTCTACTCCAAGGTTTAAGACATCCAAGTTCTTAAACCCATGACTTACACTTAGGTGGGAAACATGAAAAAGTGCTTCCCAACACATCCCAGTCATTTATCTTCCTGAATGCTGAGCACAGTGCCCATAATATACTGGTAGATCTACCATGTGCCATTTTCACGTTCAGGCTGTGGTGCTGAACAGTCTGCAGACCTTGTGAAGTAAATCACACAGCTTAGGACACTAAATTTTGAAATTAAAATTTTGATAGCAGAATATATTCCACATTCCCCTGAATAAAATAAGTAGGAGCAGAAAATTCCTTTTAAGTTACTTTTGTGAGATGAACGGATTCTAAAGCTTTTGACAAAGTCCCTGCTGATCCCATCTTTTATCTCACAATCAACAGAAACATTTATTTGTTTTACTTTGCCTTCCTGTCCTATCTCTTGTGAATAAAACTATAATATTTTCAACCTTCAGGCTGCCCCTTCAGACACCTATAAAGTCTGGGAGGATTCAGTTTTGTATCACTACACAACTTCCTTCATCAAATTGCAAATGGCCATGGGTGTGATGGACACAACCATGCGAGGGGCTCTGGCTGTTTTTCTTACCATCTGTTAGCTATGTCTGGGGTGCTTTGTTAGCACACAGCTGATGGTTAGGAGCTGTAATGAATGTTGGACATGGAGTTGCTTCCGCATGAGGAATATGTCTCCCAGAGAAGTTGAAGTTGCACTCTGGATGAATTTATAAACATCATTATGCCTGTCAAGTCTGACTACTCTTTCTAAGCTATTGTAGACAGTGATTTGATCCTTCATACCCTTGTGCAAAAAAAGAAGTACCATATTTTGGAAAGACCATAAATACATAACAAATATCTCATTCATCTTTAAGGATAAAGAGTTGCTTTTAAAAAAAGGCTTTAACATTTTTGTTTTGTACTGTGTATTTGTTGCCTTTACATTAAAATTAGAAACACTGTGTGGTTCCCTGTCTTAGAAACTGAAGAAACTCATTTATCAGAGTGCTAAT
The DNA here is from genome assembly GCF_027791375.1 of Indicator indicator. NCBI lineage: Eukaryota > Metazoa > Chordata > Aves > Piciformes > Indicatoridae > Indicator > Indicator indicator. The sequence goes on from NC_072053.1 coordinate 77,839,760, forward strand.
ATCACTGTATTTTTTAGGGTTTTGTTTCTCTTTTGTATTTAACATTCCAGTGATAGGTGAATTTCAGTGTAGTACATCATTTCTGTAAGAGTTTACACACAAGAAGGAGGGAATAAGGAGCACCAGACAGTACTTTTAAAAAGAGATATTGCTGTTCTGCAATACAGTATACTCTGCCTTTGTGTGAGACTGTGTTTGCTTAGTACTGTAGATCAGACTAGACTAGTGCTGGATAAATCCTGATAAATAGAAGGAAGTAGTGTTTTGGTTTTGTGTTTTGGTTTTGTGGGGTTTTGTTTGGTTGGTTGGGTTTTCTTCAGATGATGGAGGCATTCTTGCATTGACCCATTCTCTGTCTTGTTGCCTTGACTTCCGAAAGTATTTCACATTATTCATCTGACTTAAATTGCATACTTTGTGTAACTTGTGTGTTGAAGGCTGACATTAAAATGTCTTCATTTTAATGCTTTTGTAAAATTGTTTTCCTCCATTATAGTATTTATTGTTGTTTGATGCTGCCTTTTTTTTTTTTTTTCCCTTTGGTCCTATTTTTAGTGATTTATGATGATTTACAGACTGGAAGCAGTGTGTGGCTACATGTTTTCTGTTTATCCATAGACCAAATCTCTGTGAGAAAAGCTTTCTTTTTTTGTGAAATGGAATTTTTTCCATACCTGAAAAAAAATGTGTTGCCTATTAAAAATCTTATGTCAAATCATTGGAGTGTGAATCCTCAAAGATCAGAGCTGTAAGATTAGCAAAAAGCATTTGATATTGTTTAATAAAGGTGTTGTGGACTTACCTCCAAGGGAAGATTTGTTATCACTTGGAAGAGTAGCCATGGTAGGTTACTGTTTAAGTTTCACATGCTCTTAAATACTCTGTAAACACTTGTTGAATACACCATTAAAGAAGAATGACTTGATCTGAAACAATTATGAATGGTTATCCATAGGTCAGACTTTGTAAGCACCTCCCCCAATCATCCCAGTATTAAAAAGGCTACCTGGTTCCTGTCTTCTTTACAGGTCTGTTTAAAGGCCTATTATCACAGGATCACAGGATGTTAGGGGTTGGAAGAGACCCAAGGAGATCATTGAGTCCAACCCCCTTGCCAGAGCAGGTCCATACAGTCTAGGTCAGGTCACAGAGGAACACATCCAGACGGGCCTTGGAAGTCTTCAGAGAAGGAGACTCCACAACTTCTATGGGGAGCCTGTTCCAGTGGTCTGTGACCCTTAGAGTAAAGAACTTCCCCCTTGTGTTGAGACTTCCGTCTTGTGTTGAGTAATTATCCTTGAATCAGGCTAATCTTTTTCTGACTCTGCTAATACTGTTTGCTTTGTAAACCTTTCTGTAATGCCATATCCCAGAAACTCATCTGCTGTATAAAAAAGTGCTTTCTTTTCTTTTTCAAAATCACAGAATTGCCTGGTTGGAGAAGACATTAAGGTCATCGAGTCCAACCATAGATCATTGAGTCCAACCTCCTAATAGCCTTCAGCATATTCTTCATGATTCCAGCATTAGAGAATTTATTGAGTAGGAAGTTATGTGTTCATCTTATCAACATAATCATGATTTTGCAGGTCTTAAACTCATCTTCAGTCTTTTCTTCTTCATACAGAGGAAGAAGTCTAGCATTTTTATTATGCTCCTGGAAGGGAAGTAGTCACTGTTTCTAATAATTTTATTAGCTCTTCTATCTTTTCAAACTACCCTGCCTATATTCTGGGCTGCAGAGACCAAAACCATACTCAGTGGTCTGGAAGTGAAAGCACTGGATTAGAGGTTGTTCTCATAGTATTCATTTGGAACCTTCCTAATGAACAAGTCTACCATGGTTGTGTAAGTAATACCTGTGACACATTTATGGCTTGCTACTGGGTAGATTTTCTCCCTCATGCTGTCAGAAATTGTGTAAAGCAAGCAAAAATATATTTGAAAATAGAAAGTGGAGGGGTTTTTTTGTTTGTTACTGATCATATTGTTGAGCCTTTTATGACAAAACCTCGGTGGTAGTACCTGTGCTCTAGTACTGACTAGGTTACACAAACAATACATTAGGGAAGGATACCATCTAGTAGACAGTCATGTTAGACAATATCTGTAGGCCAGAATCTTGCTTATAAATGTAAGGAACAAATCAGCTGGTTTTCTGCCTTCTGAAGTTACAAACTAAACCATACCAAAGCACTGGGAAACTGCACTGACACAAGCTTAACGTCCATTCTGTGCTTAAGAAGTTCTTATCCATGACAGGTATGGTCTTTGTTATATAGAGACTAATTAGATCTAGAAGTGTAATAAGAGTAGATGGAACTATGTATGCTGAGAGAATATAGCATTTGCTGGAGAAAAAAATATGATAAAGATAAGACACAGGTGCTGTGGGGAAAGCAGCCATTATTTATACTCAAATGCTCACTAAAACCACAAGAAAATGGGGATTTTAGGCTTCCCCACAAAATACACAGCATGATCATTAAAACAACTGTGCTGTAGAATAACATAACAACAAAATTCATGCCTGAAATCATTTATATAGACACATTAGCGATGCTAAGTTTAACCTTGCTGATGCTGACATATTCCCAATCTTTGCCTATAAAATGAGAAGGCACAGTGGCTTTGTAGATAACATTGGAGAAGGTGGTTTTCTGTTGTCTGTGTGGTGGTCATAAATCTGATGTACTTCTCACTGGCTACATAAGCACAGCTTTCAGCTGTTGACCTTCCAGGCTGATTATTTTACCTAGCCAGACATACACTGATGACCAAGATGGTCTTTTATAGGACGTTTCTTTGTATGGCAGGTTTACCACCCTCAAGTGGCAGTCCCAAGTGTCACATACATTTGATTCATATTTTTAATACTTATACTAGTTCCTGAAGCATAGATGGGATGCACTGACAGAATATAAATTTATATCTATCTACCAATATACTGATGCCTTCTTGCTGCAGTTTCTTTATGAAAGCCTTTCAATAAAGACATAATCATTAAAAGTGTCAGGTTGAAATGTAAGTAACTGTGGGACAGTCATACTTACTTAAATCTACATAGATTTATTGAAAGCATCCCAGCTTTGGCCATGGGAGGTCCAAAGCCTCCTGACTCCTCCCTTCCATAATGGGAACATCTACTTCCTCACTTACCTGGAATTTAAATGAGGATGCCCTAATTGGAATACTTTGGACTGTTCTTGATGTAATATTTAACCCTATACATCAATTAAAATTAAAAAAAAAAAAAGAAGAAAAAAATGCTGCAATTGGCAGTGAATTAGGACCATAATCTGCAGAGCAGCTAGCAATACCTTAGTGGTCCCTTGCAGAAATGCAGATGATACCCTTTGCCTAAAAACAACAAAGCAGGTTACTCTCTCAGGGGTGTGAGGAACAAAGACTAAGGGTAATTATTCCATTATGATTATTTTTCCCTATCCCATGATAATGTCCCTTCACCTGGTACAACCAGTCCACTGAAAAGTAGTAGTTTCTTTTCATTCTGGCTTATTATCTCTTGACTGAATTCCAAGAGAATATTATGGAGCCACAGGTTTTATAATACAAAGTGAATCAATGCAGTAACAGCAGAGACAAAAATAAAATGAAAAATCAGTCTAGCCTCTTCTTATGAAAAATGTATGCTTGTAAATACTCATGAGAAAAGAAGCTCATGTGAACCTCTTCTGGTGTGCCTGAATGCAGCTCTTCCTCTGGGTGCATTTTTAATTCTGCAGCCAGACTATTAGCAATAAGAAACTTCAAATGTCACAAAATGCTAAGTCTGAAAATGCCACTGAGGGGGGAAAAAAAGGAAAAGTAAAGGAAAATTAAAAGGAAGCAATGAAAGAAAATAAAAAAATGAAAAGGAAAAGTAAAGGAAAAGAAGTAGAAAAATAAAAAGAAAAATAGAAATAAAAAGGAAAAGAAAGGAAAAGGAAAAGGAAAAGGAAAAGGAAAAGGAAAAGGAAAAGGAAAAGGAACAAAAAAAGAAAAATAAAAAAATGAAAAAGACATAGAAAAAAGAAAAGGTAAAAAAAGGAAAAAAAAAGAAAAAGAAAAAATAAGAAAAAGAAAAAGAGAAAGAAAAAAATGAAAAAGAAAAAGAAAAGGAAAAAAGAAAATGAAAAAGAAAGAAGAAAAGAGAAAAATAGGAGAAAAAATATGGTGACTGCAGCAAAGGCAAATGAAATAAATATGCTTCAGTGGTAGTGAACAGTGGTTTCTTGGGGGATATAATTTTATATATTTTGCATCCTATTAATTTTCATGGCATTGATGGAGAAATATAACTGTGAGAGCACTGGAGAAAAATTAACTCATCAATTACATGTATGGGACAGTGGAGACTGAGTTTATTTCACCATTTCCAATTGCAATAAAACTGTAATTGCTAGCTCGTGGAATCTTCATGGAAATCTGCATTCATTACCACTTAATTTGAAGGCTGTGACTGCCGTATACTTAACTTTTCAACCATCTAATGCAGAGGACTGGATGGTAACTTAGCATAAAGGAGTCTTTCTTTCCAGTCTTTATAGCAGGTTTTTTTCTCTGCATTTGTCCAAGATGAATTTTGCCTGTGACAGTAAAGAAATTGGTGTAGACTGAAACAATAGAGAGAAATAGGGGTTAATACATGTGCTCAAGGACAGTAGCATCTGTGTTTTCTTTTGTTCTCCCTGTATGTATGTATGTATGTATGTATCTCTTGTTTTCTTGAATACATGCAGGGGCTGCATTCCCTCAGGAACAGACCCTGTCATCATTATGCTGAATAATAGCTTATTTTGAGAGCAGTCTTGCAGAAACCAGTAGATGATACTATGCGAACTGGTCTAGTATGTTATGGTTGCAAGGGAGATGCTGGCATCAAACTGTTCCATACATCTCTCTTTAATGTAAAATTAAAAAAAAATATTATATTGCTTCTTAAAATAAAGGATGAAGGGAGGAGAAAACATTTTGGAAAAAAAAACAACAAACTTGTGTTTTGACTCGTTTTCAAGGAAATAAATCTGTAATGCCAAATATTTTGAAGGCACAGGTGAGGGCAACCTCTTCCTCCTTGATACCTGGGATCTCCACAGCATGAGTGCTACCCACCAGTGATGTGTCAAAACTTTCAGATCATGACTGTCAGCAACCTAAGACAATCAGTATTTTACATCTTTGGGTATAAGAATACTGTAGGGATAAGTGAAACAAATTGTAAACGCATTCATTTATCTTTGCCAAGATGTATCCATTTGCATTTGCAGATGCATCACTTAAAGACATTAAAACTTGAGCCCTGCTACTACACACTAATTTTTCCATTTGTTTTTATTATGAGGTAGATGAATGAAAATTTGTCTGTAAAACCAGCTTTTGAGATATTTTTTGAGTTTTCAAAGAGTAGACGTTGTTCACAAGTAGTCTTCCTGTATAAGAGACAAGGCTTTTCTCTCCTGACATCCTTGTAATAAGCACTGAGGCTCTGCCTGCTGTTGTTGGTACTTCTGTGGTTGTTCATCCCTTATATATGTAGACGATTTAAATGAATTGTGATGTCAAATTCTGTGAAGTTAGAAGATGTACACTGTCTCTACAAGAGATTAGATTACTTTAAAATCAGTCAGGGACACCATCCAGAAACTTCATTAAAGCTGTAGAACTTCTTTTGATAGAACCATTTGTTCCTATCTAGAGGAAAACAAACAAACCAACCAAACAAAAACATAGGGAAAACTACCAAACTACCAAACAAACAAAAGCCAAACACAAACAAAAACACGGAAAAAAGCCCAATAAAACACAAACAACAAAAACCAACAACCAACCAAAACTGAAACCATATACAACATAATGAAGATAAACAAGAGGAAAGAACAATTATGTACAAGAAGTTATACCTCCACTGAAGCTCAAGAACTGAGAAAGAACATGATACAAAAAACTGTTGCTAATGTAATAAATGTTGCATTATTGTAGACAAAGACACATAATACACAGAATTAACAAAAAACAGATTTAGAAATCATTGAATCATAGGATGCCAGGTTGGAAGGGACCTCAAGGACCATCTGGTCCAAATTTTCTAGGTAATAGTAAAGTTTAAATAAGATACAGCAACAGCCTGTCAAGCTGAGTCTTAACTATCCAATGTAGAGTAATCCATTACTTCCCTTGGGATATTATTCCAAAAAACCAACAGTTAATCTAGTCTAATCTAGTCTAATCTTATCTAATAACCTAATCTAATAATCTAATCTAATCTAATCCTAATCTAATCTAATCTAATCTAATCCAGTCCAATTCAATCCAATCTAATCCAATCCAACAAAGTTAGATGATCTAATTACTTATTAATTTAATCACAGTAAAATATATCTTGCATCCAAAAATCTGACTAGAAAGGCCAATTTGCCATGAAGCTGAGTTCTCGTGTTCTGCATAACTTGTACAAATTCCCTCTGATGGTTTCATATAATTCTTGTGTAGTTTTCAGGAAGTTTTCCTGAGACTTGTGTAGTCAGTCTTCTCTGTCTCTTTGCTCCCTTTTTGCAAAAATAATGCAAGAACTGTTAGTGAAAAATAGTAAAGCAGGCTTGAAGTACTTTTTACTTTTGATTATGGATGGATCACACAGATTTCCTAACAAGATCATTTCCCTACAGTATTTACCCCACTAACAACCATTTCTTTCTCCTGCTACTCACAGTGCCTTTTAACTCTAGCATATTCTAGCTTGTGCTCATTTATTTCTCACCTTTATTCATTTGGCCTTGGTCTGGTATTGCAGTCCATGCAGGTCATTGACACAGCAATACAATTTGTATTGCAGTGGAGTGAAGAAATTATATGTAAATTTGCACTGTGGAAGTTTTTTGTCAGGAACTTTTTCACTTTGGTTTTATAAAACAAAATGAAGCACGATAAAACAAAAAGAAAGAAAGAGGAAGGGTTGAAAAAAAGGAGAATGAGTAGCTGAGAAACCATTTTCCTTCCCTGATATTACACATTATGCTGTCTCTGACAAAAAGGGGAAGGACTGAGGATTTAGTAAACAACCTGTGTAGGAATCAAGAGTCCCTAAGCATGGACTGCACAGTTCCAGCAGACACTGAGGTTACTTAGTGCACCAAAGACTGTCCTTCAACAGTGCATGCTTCCTACTCTAGAAAACACGTCTCAAGCCAAGCCCACCTGTTTGGAACAATCTACTTTGTTAAAACAGACTCAGAGCAAGGTGGATAAAGTGACCCTTTCTCATGCTGCCTATCTCTCCCACTTTTCTTGAAAGTTACAACTGAAGTAGACTCTTCCCAAGCAAACTTCTATTTCTACAACTTCAAGGCCTCATATTTTTTTTTGCTTTTATGCCTGTTTAGATGGGTGCTCAGTTCTGGTTCATTTGATCTAGCTGTGAAACCTTAATAAGAGTTAGTCATTCACATAAGAGGCCCAAAGAATACTTTAAAAAGTAATGCACTGAAGTCTTTCTTATAGCAGATAAAACACCTTTTTCCCCCCAGTTCTAATTTTTTTCACTGGTATTTTGTTTAAAAGTACACAAGTATATGTCTTCTTTCAGTGTGCAACTAAACAATAAAATACAAACACAACTTCTTTTTTCCTCTTTTTTTTTTTATTAAATACTTTTGACAACTTTGGTTCTGCCTTTTTCTCGATTTACTGTTTCTAAGTTCATTTTCTAATCTGTTCTCATTTTCCCCTCAAGTCATAAACAACTGCAAGTCCCTTAGTGTGGTAATCTCTCTATAGTACTTTGTGATATACATTGGAGAAATATTACTCTGGTTTAGAATGATTCTTCGTGAAAGATTAATAATCCTGGCTAAAAGTGAGATGAGCAATTTTCTTGTTACTGAGACTGCTTCATCTTATTTGTCCATTACTTGATACTGGTGCCATAAGCACTGTTTTTACACCAAGATTAAAAAAGACACTAATTCAGTTGTAGGATTGTGGTTTGCCCTTTTTTATGTTATATTGTCAAAACTTCTACAAAACCATTTGCTTTTTGTTATTGTTTACGATATTTGTCATCCTTTAGACATAGCATGGTGAATAATTTTTCAAAGCCTAGCTCAAAAAAATAACTTTTTCCTAAGAGATACCCGTGAGCAATGGGCTGAGTCAGCATGCAGATTACTGAATCATGTGAGAATCTGTGTATTTAACAGTCTGAAGTTTGATTTCAACAATGCAGTTATATTTAGTTACTATGCATTCAAAAATATTTAACAGCTCATTAGAACGGTACAGAGTTTGTTAATTCCCATTCTTTTTTCTTTTTACTGGTTAAAGTAACCATTTGATGCTATGTGAATGTATGTATTTAGAAGTCTAGGGATAGAGAGATATATAACCAATGAAAACTGCAGTAAATGCAGGCACAAGTGCAAAACTAAATTGCTTCAGTGTATGCAACACACACATCTCATTTCCAGGCTTGCATAACAGTATACACTACTCAGATCTCTGCCAGGTAATATGAGTGTTGTTTCTGGGTGTAGGGTCCAGGGAGGGCTGGAAACTGCCTGCTGAGCTCAGGCCAGCAGAGGTAGAGGCTGGCTGCTGTGGAAGTGCCTGATTTTCCAATCACTGATTCTTCTTTTGGCCTCTAAAGCTCTCTTGTTTATTCCCAGCAAATGAAGCCCTGAGTCCCATTCTCTGTCTCACTTCCATTCCTCTTCCACAACCCTCTCTTCCTTCTGCAAGACTGACTTTGGCTTGCTCTTCTCCCCTTCACTTCTCAACAAAACAAGAGAAAAGAGAAGTGGAGAAGGTTAGTATATGAAGGAACTAGGCACACAAGGAAGAGATAAAGAAATTCCCTTCCCTTTACTTCTTAGCCTCCCAAAACGCTCACTGACCCTTGCCATATCTCGGATAGAAGCAAGACAAATCTTACCTGTTTCTCTGTCCTGTATGAAACTCCTTCAACAGGAAAGCAACAGCATTCTATTGCTTCTCAGATGTGATAACATCAGTGCCGTAAACAGAATTTTATTGACACTGTGGACCTTGAAACTAACAGGAGTTTTTTCAACCAACTTGGTCATCGTGGGACCATGCTGTTAGTAATTTGTGGAGTATGTTGCTACATGTGTACATTAGCTTGGACATAATTTTTACTTTAGCTACACATTGAAGGGGACTTGACTTTATTGTCTGTTTTGATTACACCTTAATTCTACACTATTATCTTTCTCTTCCTTACTTTAATTTCTCTGTGACGTGAAGTCCCATTATATTCTGCCTAGCAAAGCATTATTTAACCTTTAAAAAATTTAATACCCACTGAACTCAGAGAAGATCAGAGAAAGGCAATAAGAATGATCAAAGGCATCAAATACCTTTCAAAGATAAGATGACTGGGTAAGCTGGGACTCTGATTAGGAGAAGAAACAGTTGAGGTGGGTAACGCAGAGGTCCTGAAGAGCTTGAATGAGTATCTCTCTGCTGGTATGGGAGCAAAGGGAAACAAATTGAAATAGGCTCAGAAAAAAACGAAAAGCAGTGACTCCTCATGCAGTGGGGTACTGATTTGTGAACACTTTTGCTAGGATATGGTGGACTCTAGGAGTTTGTGTTTTCTTTAGCTCAAGCTGATATGAGGGAAAAGTAAAAATAACCCCAAAACAAACACTGGCAATTGTAAAACACAGAGAAAGCATACACTTTCCAGACATGTACTGAAATGTAAATGGCTAGAAGCTGATCCAGTAAGAGCACCAAGAGCTTGTCTTATGAACTTTCTCTTTTGATTCTAAATGGGAAGTAGGGGAGAAGCTATAGCTTCAGTTTTGAGGACAAGTTGCCAATATGATATGAGCCAGATAGGATATCTTTATGTTTTTATGCCAAGTACTGATAAGTGACAATAGCTACCTAGAATTTTCAGTACTTATGGTTCTCTAATTCCAGAAAAATTGGATCTTTAGTTCAGTTGTTGAAGACAATGAAATTCTCCATCCAAAAACTGCAACAGATATTAAACAGATGCTATTATAAAAAAAGACTGCAGATGTAATAATCTTGACAAATAACTTAACTGCTTACAGTTGCATATATAAAAGACAGATTTAGTAGTATTTCTTACTTATAGCTTATACGTACAGAATAGCCAAATCTTCATGACTCAGCCAGCACTATTTGTTGGCACACAGGAATAAGTAAGATATATCTCGCTGTTCATTAAACTTTCTGACTATTTATTTCAGCTTTAATTGCAAGCTTGAAGACAAGGCAAGATTAATACTAGCCAACTGGTCTGCATAAATCCTGTGTAGAACTAAGTCAACCATTCCTGTGCAAAATGATTTTCAGTAAAAGAATAAAATATTTGTCATTATTCATTCAAGAGACTCATTAGCAATTAAATTGCACTGCTGAAGATGAGCTAATTAAAAGCAAACTCTACAGAGTAAACAATTACAAAACTGTCTATGAAACTCTTTTTAAAATTATGATGTGAAAAATGTAGGTGTACATTTTCATCAGTATGATTCTTTAGGGTCCTGGAAGCTTTATATATCCTTACCTATGGTAGTCTAGAAGGTTTTCATAACCTTGATGCTACTACTTTAATGTCATGTAAAAATTTACGTTACTTTACTGCCCTGCAAATAGCAGTGTGGATGTACTTGTGGTTCATAAAGTTCCATAAAGTTTGAAGCTTCCCAGACTCATGATCCAAATTAATATTGTTGACAAAAGTAACTTGTCTGCCTTTAAAGCAAAAGCAGCTGAAATTCTTGGAAAAGGATATGACATCTGATTGTTCTCTAAAGTAGTGATTTTTTTTTTTTTTTTTTTTTTTTGGTAACAATCTGCAGTTAATCAGGTAAGGCAAGCACCCAGCAGATGCATGAAGACAAGAAAAGAACGTCCCATCTGGAGACCAAGATTATCTAACGGAATTCAGATCTTCCCTTTGATTTTAAGGAAAGATAATTGAATCAAAGTCAAGAACACTTAGCTACAGCATGATCTGCCCTGTATTGAGAAATTTGGATTTTTTTTTTTTTTAAAGTGTGCTCCTGTTTGAGAAGTTGACTAGAGATATTAGAAAGAGAGTTGCCTGGTTGGAGGAGACCTTAAGTTGATCTCATCAACTGTTAGACCATGTCCTTAAGCATCTCTTCCAGACATCTTTTACACATCTCCAAGGGTGGTGACTTGTAAAATTTATGGTGAAGTGATGAAATTCACAGAGTGTAGAGCAGGGGAAATGAGCTGGGGAAGAGGTAGAATTGTCAAGGAGATCACACAGGTTCACAGGACATCTGAGAGAATTTGTAGGTGAAATATTGTAAGCAAGATGTGAGGAAAATTCCCATTCTAGAGTCCTGTTCAACAAGGACTCCCACCATGTGGAAATCAGTGAGTATACTTTAGATCAGTTATGTACAATGTCAGTCAGTCTCACTAAAGAAACTGAAGGGTTCTGTGGCAGTTCCACTATAAAACAGTCTGGAGACAGTTTAAAGATTTTGCCTGATTCCCCATTGCATGTCCCTGACAGAAACATCTGCAGTTATTCCTGCAAATAAACCTCCTTCCTGTTACTTGGCAGTGTACTCTTTCATACTGAAATTCAAATAAAAACTTTTAGCCTCTTGATAAATAAATAAAAAAAATCATGATAATTTTATAACCGGTCATTTTTATGCTGGGATACTTGCATCCAGAGAAAGTGATTGTTTGTGTTCAATGGATGAAATTAAATGCTATGCAAACATTGAGAGAAAAATCAATGTATATTTCTAGCAATTTAGATGGTTAGACAGTCAAGCAGAAAACGTAATTACAATTACAGAAATAGAAAATTAAGGAAAAAACCTCAACACACACACACAAAATATTGCAGGAAACTTTTGCTTTATGGCCCAAGCATTACCTTTTATTTTACAGAAAGATACTTTCAGCAGGAACAGTCAGGAAACAGGCAATTGCTTGCTTCAAAGCACGAAATAAACACAACTTTAGGAATAAAATTTTGTTTAATATGGGTAGTTCTGGATGGTAAATGGCTTCATACTCTCTAAAATATGAAATAATTACAAATTGAAAACCAAGAAAAATACTTCTTTGCCATTAAAAAAGTACTGAATTTAGCATGTGAAAGCTATTTTGTATAAAGAGTAATGAAATTCAGAATGTTTTTACAATTAAGATGATATGGAATCTTACGGATAGGGGATGCTGCTGGACATGCTTGTGCCTCTGGAAAACATTTGAGTTTGGACTTGTAGGACTCAGAGAACATGAGACAACTTTTGTTCTTAAATGATTCCTTCTCTGCACAATGTTTAGGATTTTTCTTTACTGCTTTATTTCTCCTAATCTATTTTGATTCCCATAAGTAAAAAGACTTAAAATACATCTTCAGATTCTAGTGGGAAGTTTCTTGCAGATTCAAAATGTCTGTTTTGAACAATGAGAACAAGGCTCATCTGATAGGTACTGAGGACCTGTGTGAGGCATACTCCTTTGTCTGAGCACAAATGTCTACTTTCACTTTGAGCAACCCACTTAATAGTGACATATTTTTATCTTCAGTAGCTTAAGATGCTGATTGCTGTCATCTGATATCCAGCCTGATCTTGAACATATGGTATTACAAGACTTCCCATATTGATGCAAATAAACACGACAAATAGAATGGAAACATTCAGGTAACTGTTCAAAAAAAGAAGGCATTAAGTACAAAGACCTAGGCATCTGAGTCACTCACCTGCCTCCTTAGACTGTTAAATAACTCAATGTATCTGGCCTTAACTAACCATGGTGGCAGTGAAAAAAAAAAAGTGAACTGAAGTGCAACCCTTTTACTTTGAAAAGATTCATTCCCAAATTGAAATGCAGCAAACTCTAGGACTGCTGCCTGGATAAATGTCAAAGTCATACAGCAAATCAAAGTAATTCAGGGGCACTATTTTAAAAGGTCATAGAATGCTTGTAAAGAAAAATGTTTTCTGTGGTAAGGAAAATGTGGCCAAAGACATTGCCTATTAGTGTCCCTGTCTGTACTCTCTAGAGTGGAGATTTTAAAATTAAAATACTAAATTGTTAAAATGTCTAAGTGAAAACTGCATGGGAAAATTTTGCCTTTTTGTCAAACATCTCAGTCTTTGTTTTTATTTTCTATTGCTTTATCTATTCAGTTGGTGTTCTTCCACTACTTTGGGTTGCAAATAAATAAGTAAAGGATAGGATCCATCACAGTTAGAGCAGACAAGTGTTTAATAAATTGTTTGGAAAATGTCAAGATAAGAAGAAGGGAAAAAAATTTTCTTGGAAAGAATTGAGAGAAAAGAGGAACAGAATGGGAGAAAATAAAATAACTGGAAAACAAACTTGGTAAAAGATGTCTACAAATAATTTCAGAAATAGTGTTTTGGTTTTTTTCTTTTTTAATTTTTTTTTTTCTGGTGGTGTGATCTTGAAAGTTTTGTATCTGTATTCTGGGAGGGTAATGAGGTATATTTAAATACAATTAGTCTGATGGTTCTAACAATCAAACTCTGAAAAGGAAAAGTGAATATCCTTTTGGTGGCTCTATTCTACCTCTGAAGGGTTTTGGTGAACCATCTGGAGGAAGTTTAAATATTCTCTTTGAATCTACTTTCCTTCCTGGAGGGAAAAGAGTATTACATTTACTGGAGGGGTGCAATGCATCAAGGCTGGTGTGGTCCCAGTCACAGAGTGGTAAGGGTAGGAAAGGATCTCTGTAGAAAAGAACAGATTTAAACTGGATGTTAGAAACAGGTTCTTTACTATAAGGCTGGTGGAACAATGGAACAGGTTGCCCAGGGAGGTGGTTAGGACCCCATCCCTTGAGATATTCGAAGTGGGGCTCAACAGGACCCTAGGCAGCCTGCTCTAGTTGAGGATGCCCCTGATTACTGCAGAGGGGATTGGACTAGATGACGTTCAGAGGTCCCTTCCAATCCAGACCATTCTATCATTCTATGATTCTATGATTCTATGATAAGATCATCCAGTCCAACCCCCTCTACTGGAGCAGAATCACCTATGACAAATCACACAGAAACACACCCAGACAGTTTTGCCTCCAGGCAGACCCTCCGCAACCTATAGTCCCAGTCTATATATCTGAAAAAAATACGCTTTTGCAACTTTCAGTATAGATGTCTTCAGTTATTCTTAGATAACACAGGTGCCTAGAATGAAAGTAAGTAAAGAAAACCTTTCACATCAAATTCACTCTGAATTTCACATTATTCGCCTAATTTAGCCTTGTTTAGCTGGGGAAAGGTAATTAGGAGTTTGGGATAATCTCAGTAAGCCATTCTGATGTATTGACATGCATCTCTGCACAGAAATGTAGAGAAGACCTTTGTCTCGCTAAAGAGGCCTCAGAGAAAAAGAACTCTACCTTTCCTGTGGGTGATTTTCACCCAGTACCTGAACCAACCTGCACCTTCTGGTTCTCAGCTCTGTGGATGTGCAGTGAAATGCCATATTTCAGAGAATCATAATGTAACAAGCTCAAAAGTCAGAAGAGAGTGGGATGTGTCTGCAAAGCCCACTGCTGTACAGCAGCAGGCAGCTTGCTGGGTGCTCGCAGTTGTGCAGTGTGTGAAGAGCATGTGGGCAGCCACCCAAGACCCTGGGTGCACAGGCAGAACCACAGTCTGCTTGGTGAGCTCCAGAGGAGGAGAATTTTTCGTGTATTAACGACAGGCCTTCAGTTTTTGAAGATAGCGTACAACAGCTTCTTCTGTTGAGAGCAGAAAACAGAAAGTCAGCCGGCATGAAGTTAATTACAGAAGAGCTTTGATGCTTGTTTTAGCAAGACAAAGCTCTGTCACTGCTTCGATGTACTTCTTCCCCTGCACTTCAGTGACACAAATTCACATCCCAGCTGGCGACTTTGCCTCTTGGTGAGACTGTTTTCAGGAACTCAGTGTTCTTGATGATAAAAGCAATTATTATAAATGGGGAAATTCAATCGGGAAGGAAGAACTATAAGGCAAAACACCATGTAGTGCCTGTTCACTGATTCATAACTAAGGACAGGAATTAAACAGTAGGTTGGTTTAGACTCAGCATTTCCCAGTAACTTGCCTTTAAGGCAGCTGCTGTAGGGAGAGGGGGGAGGAAATTTGACAATAAAAATAAGAACAAAAAAAGTCATGTCTGGTTTGTCTTTCAAGGAATGTCACTTCTTTCTCTCCAGTTGCATATATTCTTCAAATGCATTTGTGTTAAGATCAGCTAGGTTTTATTCATCTGAGTAGATTTTACATTCAGTATTTTTAAAAGTGGGTTTAGACAAAAAAGAACAGTGGAAAACTATATATCTTATGTACAAACCTAATAAACTTAATTTATTCCTATTTCTTACTGTTCATAAGGTACTAAGGCTTTAATGCTTTTGAGTATGAGCCATGAGTCTGAACACTTTCAAGACTGAAATTGCAGACACTGTTTTTGTGCAGTGGATTATTGTAGTGGGAATTTTTTGCTTTTTGAGGGAGAAATTTTGCTTTTGAGGGAGAAATACATCTATATATCTATCTATATCTATATCTCTATCTCTATCTCTATCTATATCTATATCACTATTTATCTATATCTATATCATCTATATCTATATCTATATCTATATCTATATCTATATCCATATCTATATATCTTGAAAGATGCTGTTTTGTTTTAATAGAGAGCCTTGCAAAAAAAGGGCCAAATCCACTGCTGTTCAGGAGAGGCCTGTGTAGTTCCACACTACCTGTGTTATGAGCTTGAGTACTTTTTGACATTCATGATAGTTAAGACTTATGCAGCCACCCATGTAGAATGCGTTTTTCTTTGTTGTTGTTTGAAAATTCAAATGTAATGGCTGCAAGGGCTCACTAAAGTAAACTACAAAAACCCACCACCTAACCAGGTCCTGCAGGCAGAATGCATGGTGTTTCCTGATGAAATAAACAATGTTTCCTGTCCATCCTTAGAAAATCCAACAAGCCTGCCCAAAGAGCTATAGGTCAGTCTATTCTGTATCTGTCAAAATATTCTGTTCTTGTTTTCAGTGGTCATCCCAGGCTAAGAGAAAATAAACCACCAACAATAACAACAATAAAAAGATCAACTTTCATACCAACTAGTAAATATTCAGTAAATGCTCTTGTATTTTTGACAACCTGATGCTATCGTGTCTATTCCCACTGTCACATGGACTTACAGAGGTAGTCCATGTCCACACTGCAGCGCTGACAGCAGTGGCATGTGTCAGTTTTACAATCATAGGATACTTTGGTTTGGAAGGGACCTTGAAGATCATCTAGTTCCAACCTCCCACCAGACTAGATTACTCAAAGCTCCATTCAACTGGAATTGAACTCTTCTCTCTGAGCAACATGTTCCAGTGCCTCACCACGCTGACAGTGAAGAAATTCTTCCTTTTCCTCTAATTTAAACCTACTGTCTTTCAGTTTAATGTTATTACCCCTTGTCCTTTTCTTCAAAGCACTGAAGAGAGAACAGACCACAGATTCCCAACACTGGCTCTTCACAATGAGAGAGTCAAGGTAGCTCCACTGAGTACAAAAATAAATCAAAGAAACAGCTCTTGGAAAGATAACACACTTTTAGTAGCTGCAAAGATGACATTTAACACAAAATACAACAAAGAGAATGTCCTCATGTGTTGAATGTTTCTAAAAGGTGATCAACTGTTTATGCTTTGTCCCTGACTACTATTTTCATTAATTCTTGCATTTAATTTAACTTTAACAGAAGTGAGTGACAATCAGATGTCATCTAGATGTTAGATGCCACTAGAAATTGTTGATATTTCGATCTTGTTCCAATGTTATTCCTTGCTGAATGGTGTGAGAGTGGTAGAGTTGATTAATTTGAGGAATGAGATTTTGTGCAAATTTGTGGCTTATTCATAGAATCCTGCTGCTGGAGTGTACATCTCTATATAAGGATCTTTATTTGTTCATTTACACCTACAAAGAGAAATGTACAAATCCAATCCATCTGCACCTTAAAGAACTCAAACAACACTGGACAAATAAAAGAACATAACAATTTGAGTTTCGATTTAAGGTTTCTAAGTCCATCTCTCTTTTTCTTTTTTCATTATTTGGGTTTAATCAGACTGTCATGGATCTGTAAATCCTTGTCCATTTCCCTAACTTTGTGTGTTGATGGGTATTCAGGTTAACGTTGGCAGCACCACCCTGCATTTCCAGAGTTACACACTTTTTGCCTAAGCCCTGCTGGTGAGAATAGGATACCAAGCACTTAGCATCATCTACTATGCTAAAGGAGGATGGTGGTACAGAGGTGTGAAATTCCAATCTTATGCCCCAAATCTTCACATATGTACAAAAATGGACAGAATTTATACCTTTTTACCTACAAATTTTTGAAGCAATTTTACCTGTTAGTGGAAGGGTGGAAGTCACTCAAGCTTCCTTTTCTTTTTCCTTTTTTTTTTCCCTAATGAGCTTTTAGTCAGAATTTATTTTATTTCTTACAAGACAAAAACAAGTTGGATGCAAATGGAACAATAATTGCAATAGATTTTTTTTCCAAATGTCTTCTAATTAACTGATGAATGATGAACATATCAAGCTATCTCTTGGTTCCTTTTTCTTTCCTTTCCATTTTACACTCTGCCTGCAAAAGTAAAATTGGAAGAGTAAGTGACACATGTGCTTGTTGCTTCAGTGATTATATCTTGATACAAGGTGAAACTATACCTCTTTGGTAAAGAGCATAAAAGAGCATTTTAATGAAGAACAATACAAACTTATCTGGCTATGTATTCTATTTCAGTTGAACAAGAAGAAAACTGAGTATCTACATCGCAGACAAGCTGCGAGGGTTAATTATGAACTGATAAATGGGAAAAAAGAAGAACAGAAAAGACTTTGGAATAGTAAGTCCAATCCTGCACTATTGTATAACTTTTTTTTTGTACAGATATGATACGACAGATTTTGCAGAGCCTTATAATATCTGAAAGTGAGAAAGCTTTTCAAAATTTTGTCCCTAGCAATCCACACCATACTGTCTTTATTTGTAAGACAGCATTATTGTTTCATCATTCTGTTTCTCCTCTTTTCAAGTGTTTATTGGCAGTCACAGAATTGTAGTTGGAAAAGGTTTTAATATAATTGCGTGATTCCTTTTCTTTTTTGATATGTCTACACTAAATGAATAATATTCTTTAATTCCCTTTTCCTGGACAAGTCTCTCTCCTCGTTATCTTTGTAGCACTTTTCTACTCTGTGTTGCACTTTCTTTTGCAGATTGGCAATAAGAAGTTTATGTGTTTTATAGTAGCACTTACTCCTTCTTAAACCTTCCTGAAGAGAATTGATGCAACACATAAATGAATTTGCTTATTTGTAGCTTGTTCTTCACTAGCAGCACACACACAGCCTATATCTGATGAAAATACCATTTTCTGTCATTTCTAGAGTCACTTTTAAGTCCTGAGCACTAAGTTCACTGTTTAACCCCCAGTCAGAAAGAAAATAAATATTTGTATCCATTCCAAGGTACTTAATTTCATTTTTTTCCCTGCAGTTCCAGTTCTCCACACTGCTCTTTCCTTTCCTTACTGCTCATTGATCCTTCTTTGTATTTACAGTGCTTCAAAGATCTGCAATTCATCTTCATGTGGCCCTGCATTTTGTGTAAAAATGGTTAATGAGAATAAGATTATTCCCACAATGAACCACTGAAGAACTTTACTAGTGACCTCACTCAAGCAGATCCATTTACAGCACAAGCCATGTTTAATTTAATAATTTTCTTTTACTACTGTCTGTTCTTCTATAACCAGAAGCAGCTATTTTTATGGAACTGTGCATCAAAATGTCCAGCCTGGTCCAGCCAGATAGGACCACTTGGTCTTCCTTTTTCTACAAAGGTCATTAACAAAGATACTCACTTGCTTCCTCTGGTAAACTGTTTAAAGTAATTCCCCTAGTCCTCTGAATCATCTTTCTCTCTTTCAAAATTTGACCCAATCTTTTGTGACATATCAAGATCAGATTAGAGGATTCATTTTGGCTTCTTTTTTTTTTCCCGTTTCCCCTCCTGTTTTCTTAAACAGTGATACTATGTTTGCAATGTTCTAGACATAGTGTGCAGTCTTTAACATGAGTATTTACTCAGGATTCGTAAGTAGCAAGCCAAATTTAGAGTCAATGACAGAAGGTATTTAAGAGATCAAGCAAATAAAAACAGTAGCATTACAAGTATGTATTTTTGGAGACTTGACAAGGACCCCATACCTAGAGATGTTTAAGAGACACATAGATGTGGTGTCAAGGAACGTTTCAGCGCTGGACTTGGTAGTTAGGTAATGGTGGGACTCAATGATCTTAATAAAGGTGTTTGCCATCTGAAATGATTCTATGAAGAGCATTGTGGGACAGTGATATAAGTAAAAATGTCCTTGCTTTTGCAGGGGTGGTTGGACTAAATTGTCTTTAATAGTGCTTTCCAACCCAAATCATTCTGTGAAAGTATTGGTGGAATACTTTTGTTATAGAAAAGACTCTGGAACAAAGTGAAATAAAGGGTAGGGTTTTGTTTGTTTGTTCATTTTATGATAAATTAGTGAGCACTTTACTGGCTTGAATTTTTACAGGGGCCTTGAATTGTATTTCTGTTCTTGGTGTGCTTGGCTTGTTTTCTGGATGATTTTGAACAAATTGAACAAGTCTTTTTCCCTTTAAATTGAGGATAATGACATTATCCAAATTTGTAAATCCACTTTAGTAACATCCCTTTCATAATGTACTCTTCTATAGGTGGTTTAGTTGATGAAGATAGATATACTAAACCAATACAAAAGAGGAGCAACTGATTTTGAATTTCTAGTTGTGAATGTATAAGTTAAAACATTCCTTAGTAACTAAAACCACAAAGGTGTTTTCCAGAAAAATGTTAAAATCTGTCTTTACTGTTAGTCCAAATGGTGTTTCTGGAACAAATGCACCTGACATGGAGACCAGTAAAGTTGGATATTTTAGTCAACAGCTGTTACTGCTGCATGAGGATGCCTTTTATTAATAAATTATTAGTGTAAGTCATTTAACATTGTAAGGTTTCATACTCCGTTAGGAACAAGTATTTTTTATCTCATTGGCCCATTGAAAGTCCTAAATGGAAATCCTGATAGAGGAGCTGAGATTTTTTCCATGGCGCACAGGCTGCTGAAGTTAATGAAGTCTGGACAACACCCATTAATAAAGTTAACCATTGTTTTGCAATGGCCTAAATATGCTGACAGTGCAAGGGCCATCTCCAGAACACCAATGTGATCATCATACACTGTGAAATTTCCTGAATGCATGATGCTTTTTAAAGGATTATGGGGTGCACATAGAGGTAGTCCTCTGTGATGTCTCACTCATGCTGGAGACCAATATATAAGCTCATTTAGCTGATCATGAAAGCGTTTAGGAATCATTACTCTTGAATCACAAAGCAGGAGCAAAATGAAAGTGGTGAAGAGGAGGAGTAAACACAATAACAGGTTTGTAAAATCCTGCGCATTATTGCAATTTGATTATCACTGTGTAAGCCAAATTGGATGATGCCATGTTGATTTAGTGTTTTAAAGAAAATAGAACTTTCTTCTGTGTTAGCCATGGTCTACCCACAGTGTGCTATATGTTCACGTATTGTAGCTCAACTTACCCCCAGGTTTGTGACGTACAGAAGTTTTCAGAATCACATGTACTTGCTGGCCTTTCAAAATTCAGGGAATGTGCCAACAATTATTGGAAGGCAGTGATTCATCAGCTGAGTGTTCGCTTGGAGTTGGCTTTGGCCCTTTGTGTTTGTTTTGATATGCATTTCAAGAATTAGATCATCAAAGTGGAATATAATTTCTGCTAGTGCAAGCAGCCTAATATTTCTGCACTTGGGAATCATTAGCTGCTTTCAATCAAATTTACTCAAGTGCGGCCAGCAGATCTGTCCATACTCTGAAGATACAGTTCAGTTCCCTTTAGAGCCTACCTCACCTTTCTATAGGGAAAAGATCTCTTTTGCCATTAGCACTTCACTGATTCTTCCTTATCATATGTCTTGGTGGATATGTGTCCACATTCCTAAAGGTATTTTCCAGGAGTATTGTGCTATTTCTGCATGTTAACTCTTTGCAGGATTTGATGAATGTGCAGCACAAGCAATGAATGTTTCAGGGGACTGCATGTTATGCACACGCAGATGTGCATGCAGGAGAATGAAAAACACTTTTCATTGCCAGATTTGCACTCCACTCTGAGATTTACTCAATGAAGTTTTCTCAAGATCTGCTTCAATGAATCAGTGTTTTGTCGCTAAAGACAAAATGTGGTGTGAAAATTTTCAGGTAGTTTCGTAGGATCTCGATTATGGAATGGCCATAATAAACCACCTGCTAATTCATTTGGATACAATTTCCCCTTTATTAAACTCTGCTGATTATCAATAAGGGGAGAATATTTAAAATTTCATGTTACTTATTCTCTTAGTGGTACAGATGAAATTTTAAATACATTATTTTTCTGTTTCGTACTGTTAACTGTAGTAATAACAAACCTTGTATCATCTTTACTTGAAGGGTCATGGAAATAAAAAGTTAATGAGTTTCTGACCCCTAAAATGTAATTAAAACATGAGCCATATATACACAGGCCTGCACATAGAGCTGAATGCTTTCTCTTGGAAGCATTTAACATGGGAGAAAAGCTTTTAATTTTCAGCATTTTCAGAGAAAATATCTACACCTGGTTTTCACTCCTGAAATCACAAATTCTTCTTCTTTTTAAACAGGAAAAATTATATTTTATATTACTTAAATCAGCTTTTGGATTCCCTCACTCTTGCTGTTTTCTTTGCCAAGCAAAGTTTTTCTCTTAAGACAGAGATTTTAAAGCATTTCTTTAGACTGCAGCACCTCATTTCTGCCACTGCACAGTGCTGGACTGGGCTGTAAATGTGTTGCAGGCCTCTGTATGTTATTTGAAACACATCTTTGTAGGTGAAGGCAAGTTTCCTGATTGATAGCACATGAAGAAGGAGATGTTTCCTGAAATACAAGAATGTGTTTTGGCTCCAATTCTCAATAGCAGGGATGGAACAACCCCACAGATGGTCTTTTGCAGCCTTTGCTGGGAATGGTTCATCATTCCCTCTTTTCTCCACTCACACTCTGTACTTTCTGTAAAAATGTGGGACCAAGTGTCCTTCAAAATACTATAAGCTCATCTTGGTAGGGTATTTCAGCCACACTTAAAAGATGTAAGTGACCAGACAAGACAAATGGTGCTGTCAGAGGTCATGCTAAATCATCCCTGATGTCCCATGCACAAGTCCAGGGGGAGGTTGAAGACTCATTTCCTTTAACTGAATTTCACTTTTAATTTCCTTGTGTTGCTTACCCTACAGTGGGAGCCAAAATATCCAAAGCCAAAAAACATGTGAGTTGTGACAGAAGGTTTTAAATTTTATCAGTGGTTTCAAGATTCGTGCAATGGAAGGTGGCACACTAACAAAGCTGTTTATTTCTATTGTGGAAATAATAATATTCTTCTTGTATTTCTCCTTGTATAAACAGTACCACAAGACAAGCTTGTAGAATCACTGCAAATGTAAAACACTCTGAAAGAGCATATCTTCATCTGACAGTAAAATAATAGTATATAAAACATCAGTACAAAGAACAGTGCTATGAAACATATCAAAGTTTATATTTTTCAGATTAAGGTTGTTTCCCTTTTACATAGCATGTGATGTTAAGACAAGAAAAAAAACCCACACTGGGAAAATAATAATAATAATAATAAAAAAGCTAGTATTGTAACTGTAACTCACTATATGTTTTATTTATGTATAGAACCAGGCAGAAATACCTTTAATTTTTTTTCCTTTTTTTTTTTTTTTCCTTCTTCAGGGAATCATTACTCAACAAAATAAATGTGGTGTACAAATACGTGGTGTTGACTGAGAACATACATACTGTTACAGGAATCATAGGTATGAGGGTGATGGCTTATTATTATGGATACCTAGATATTTAATCTTCCTACCTGATTTGATTTGGGGGAGTGGGGGTTGGGGGGGTTTTGTTGTTGTTGGGTTTTGTTGGGCTTTTTTTGTTTGTTTGGGTTTTTTTGTTTTATTTTTGTTTGCTTGTTTTGTTTTTCCAGAAAAATTACATCTTAACAAAATCATATTTGTATTAAAAAAAAAAGAAGAAAGATTAATTTTGTGTGGTTTAGTCTATTCAGAGTTGAAGATTAAAAAAAAAAAAAAAAAGGAACATGTTAACCTGAGAGGGACAGCTACAGTCTCTAATGTTTTCCTGTATTTAAGGTCATATAAATTTGTGTGTTTCCATTGTGGTTTTATACAACATGTGTTTTTGACAATGTTTATGTCTAAATATGAGTTAAGAATATAGGTATGAATACTTAATACTTCTAAAATTTGCCTGCTTTTTTGTCATATGGAATCTATTTATCATATATATAACTGCATTGCCTATTGAAGCTGATTAGCTTAAGATTGCCACAATGACATTTTTAAGGAAGGTGAGCCTGGGGAATGTTGTTTCTATAGGTTATTATGAGTACATAAAGAAACTTCAAAATATGTCTAAAGACTATTTCATTCAGCAAATATGCTTTTGCATGACAACAGCAAAAGTGAAAATTTCAGAATAAAAGTATCAGCTCTGTTTTTAAAGCCTGAGGTTTATGGATGGGTGGGAAAAAATGCAGAATCCAGACTCAGAAATTGTGAAAATGATAGAAATGTTCCTGTAGTTTACTATCCAAAGTAAGCACAAACTATTTTTGCCTAAAGGTATCTATTCATATTTGGCTACTGATATGATAAACGTTGGATAAATGCTAGATTCTATGGTCCTGCTCTGGCAGGGGGGTTGAACTTGATGATCTGTGGAGGTCCCTTCCAACCCCTAACATTCTGTGATACTGTGATAAAGACAGCATTTGGTCTTTGAAAAATGATCTCTGCCTAAACTGGAACACTTACTAGATACATTTTAAATCTGGGAAGATTCTGAATGAAAATGGATGAAAAAGAGAACTTAATGTGGTACCTTTAAATAACAGTAACTCCTTTATAATACTGAAGATGCAAGAAAATATTTAAATTATTAAATAATGTTTTCATTTTAGGTTTCTTTATGATTCTCACAGTTTAATCATACAAAGATAACATATTCTTTCTTCTTTTATGTTTCTCTGCTTTATTAGCTTAATCTCTTAGAAACATTTAAATTTGTTTGGGGATCTTAAAAAAAAAGAAGAAAAGGTTTGGTTTGGTTTGGTTTGGTTTGGTTTGGTTTGGTTTGGTTTGGTTTGGTTTGGTTTGGTTTGGTTTGGTTTGGTTTCCCTGCAATATTTTCCTACTGTTTCCCAGGAAAATTATAATATTGCAAAAGGAGATGCCCTACCTTTTCATTCTAATGACAGTGAAAATGAATTACGTTATAAGGGAGAGAAAGATTTCCTTGTGTGTTCAATAATATGTTCTCAATCATTAATCATTCAGGAAAAAAGTGTTAGTCATACTGCAGGAACATGCAAAACAATAGCTGGAAGCATGCTGGTGAAACTACAGCCTGTGATATGAAAACCCTTCTAGTATTCTTTACACAACAATTGTACAAGAACACAAAAAAATTATGTTTATTTTGGGATGTGTGCCTATCTGAGGAGTGACCTAAATTGATTTTGGCAGTTATAGATCACATTCTAAAAAATATTCCTCTTAATGTGCCCGTGTTACATACTTGGAGTAAGCAGGGAATGAATTGTTACTCAGCTGAAGAGTACAAGTATCATCATATAGCTCACTTGATTTTTGATATTAACATAGGATGAGAGAAAGTAAATCAGAAGTAGTAATCATGAAAAGAGAAGACTCAATCCCTGCCTTGAATAGTTTCAAGTCTAGCACATTTAATTCTTTGGGGTTTACAGCTGTGCATTGGAGCATACCTGTGGAGGTGTTAAATGCTCAGCTTTGTAGTTGAAGTCAGTGTAAAGGAGAATGATGGGCATTTCTGAAGAGGCCTGAAATTTATACCATTTTTTTTCACTGATTTCCAGATGGAGACAGCAGAAACCAGACATCTTTGTGGGCAGTAATGAAACACTCTTTTCCTTCCTCTATAACATGTTCAAAGGCTAGATTTGAGTGACCAGTCAGGTTACCAATCTGAGATGCTGGAGATCAAGTTAAGTCCTGTTTGATGAGGGATTTTTGGTTTGGTTTTGTTGCATACCTCTTATCTAAGTAAGTGTTGGAGGAGACTTAAATTACTGTTTGAAAATAAACTAGTTTCATAAAGCAATCTAAAACCTGTAAGAGTTAAAATTTACTGAAAGTAGAAATCCCCACATTACTACATTACCTCATTGTTGTGTGGTCACAGAAGCAGCATAATTTCTGAATATTAAATATAGTTCAGCTGCAGAATGATAATGATAGTATTTTTTAGGATGAGAGTATGAGGTACAGTCCTAGGGGAAAACAAATGAAATTACCATATGTAATGATCTCCTTTCCTGCCATTCTCTTGGTTTTTTTCTTCCACACAAAGCTAAAATTACTTGTAACTGAAGTCCATGTGAATGAATTTTTGTTGCTCTTTTTGCATTTGATCATCCTTTCCTTTTCTTGTTTCTGTTTCTCTTTTCACTCTTCACCTCTTCAACTGGATTTAGGCATTCAACCTTTGTTTCTTGCTTCCTATTTCCTGCACTGCCAGAAATTTCCTCCTCCACTCGTTGTTGTCACTTTGATTCTGTCAGTCCTTCCTGCTGATATATATATTTTTTTTAACCCCCATTTCAAGGGCAGGTCCTATTACTGCTCTCTTTCACATAACCGTATTCACCAGTTTGGGCATCTGGATTGGCACCTCCATGTTTTCTGCTTCTTCTGCATTCATTCACTTTTCTCTTTGTAGTGAGAGTCACAGCAGTCCTCAGAAGCATAAGAGGAGCAGATTGTGCATAATGTTGTGATTTTGTATGATGACTGACAGTTGCTTGAGGTTCTTTGTCAAGGTCCCACATTCTGGCTCAGTAGGAGATTTCTTACTTAAGAACAGTGTGAGTGATCTATAAAATCATTGCCATACCTCTGAGATAGGAATTCACAAAAAGGGATTTTGGAGAGTACATTCAAAAGACCCAAGTAGTAACAGTAGTAACAGGGTGCTTAGGCTCCTAGCACCCTAAGAAGACATTTCAGTGGAAGATTTTCAACACAAGTCAACAGAAACTGTGAAGACCCAATATTTGTGAGAAATTATATATCTAAATATGGATTTAGTGGATTGCATTTGCATAATGAGGTTGGAACCCAGGAACCAAAGCCTGTACTGTATTGATGCTGAAACAATTTCTTTTTTTTTCAGTTATTTGCTCTCAGTTCTTGAAGGCTGGTACCAAAACTAGATACTTTAAACGGATTATGCTGAATGTAATTACAACGTTGGATCCAAAGTTAATAATTATTTCTGTCTCAAATCCATGATTTTGAATACCAAACTATGTATTAATAACAAAAAATATGTTGAGCAAATGTAATTAGTAACTCTACATTAAGACCTTATATTTATTAACTTTAATTTCTATTTGTATCTTACACCTTGTTTTATTGCCTTCTGTGAAAATACATTAGTTAAACACCCTTTATAAAGGAATTCCTACTGGGAACAGTAGAGAGTATAGTGAATGGGTACCTTTGTCATCTTGGACATTTCCAGATGTCTATGAAAGGTTTCAGTTAATCTGATCAAGAAATAAGAGCATGACATAGAACTCCTCTGTCTTCTTTACACTCATAAAATGGAACTACAAGTGAATAGGAATAAAAATCAGCCATAATAAAAATACTTTGATTTTCTGCTGTATCAGATCAATCATACAGGTTACATCTGAGTCCATTCTGTTATTTTTCTTTACCTATTCAGGGGCTTTATTCTTGCCTTGAGGTAAGAACGAGCCAAACTTCAAAGTTTAGTTTGTTATGGACCTTGATTTGATTTTGTGTGTCAGTCATCTTTCTCATTCCTGTAAACAGGATATTGCAACATAGAAGATGAACCTTTAGTGAATCTGTACTTTTTGTTAAAAATCTATCCATACTACATGTATGTTGAAGGAACGGAGCTAAGGAGTGCAAGAAACTTGGAGCAGCCCTTTAGAGAGGTTTAGCTGTCGTTGCAGTCAGATGAGCACAGTGCACAAAGCATATGCTTACACAGCCTTAAAAACTGGAGAGAATGAAGATAGATGAAACAAAATAAAACTAGCCAACATTTCAAGTGAAAATGAAGTCTGATTTTTAGAAATTTTCTTTTAATTATTCACACCTTTATTTTCAGTAGCAGCAGCCATCCAGGCAACTTTTATATGAAATATTAGCCTGGCCTAGTAGTGGGTGTCAGGCTAGATATACATTACTTCATTATGTCTGCCTACTACTGTGCTTCAAGGGCACTGTGGACAAGGGGCTCACTAGAGAAAGAAAATAAATAATTTTTTTTTCTTTGGTTTTGGAAAAATGTTTTTACCATTAAGAAAAATCAATAGCTGGACTGCCTGCATTCAGTAGGGAGTATTGTTGTTTCCCATAATGTATCTAATGCATATTATTACCAAAGTAATCATATTATTTTCTTTCTCTGCCTTCCTTCTTGCTTGGTTGGATGTAATGGTAGCTTTTCCACCCCCCTCCCCCTTTCTACTTCCAAATTGCTGCAAATTGTATTTCTTCTCTATTCCTTTATTAGCTGTTTGAACTGCTTGATACGTCTGAATACAAATTAAGTGTTTTTCCCCTTCTCTGTTTCTGCTTTAGTCACATTTATCTAAATCAAAATTAACTTGAAATCTGGATTTTCTATTTTATATTCTGTCATAATGTCATCTTATCTTAGATATATAGTCACATATAATGTCATCTAATAACAGAGAGAGACAGAGTACATGATTCTGTCTAATAGACTTCAAATTATTAAGGATCCCATAGTGAAGGGCTAAGTTTAGCAAAACAATATTGTAATACCAAGGGATTTCAAAGTGAAGGAAACTTTTAGAAATGCTTCATAATGCATAAACAACCAGGACCCCCCACACCCCTCCCCCAAACATTCAGATAGTCACAGGAAATTGATAACCAGGATTAAAGAAGAGAAGACAAAAAGGAAGAGGGGACTCTTCAAAGTGCGGGAAACAATTAGAACTTGAACAAGGGTTAATTATGAAAACCCAGGACTATTTACATTATCAAATGAGAAACAAGGATTCATAGATTGCATCAGGTTGGAAGGGACCCTACAAGGTTTTCTTGTCCAACCCCCTTGCAATGATCAGGAATACCTCCAACTAGATGAGGATGCCCAGGGCCACATGAAGTCTGAGCTTGAATGTTTCCAGTGACAAAGCCTCAACCACACCCTAGGGCAACCTGTTCCAGCATTTTATCACTCTCATCGTGAAGAGCTTCCTCTTAATGTCCAACTGAAATCTACACTGCTCCAGATTGAAACCCTTGCCCCTCATCCTATTGCTTCAAACCCTTCTAAACAGTTCTTCCCCCACCTTCCAGTAAGTGCCCTTCAGATATCAAAACATATTTATAAGTAAGGTCTCCCCAGAGCCCTCTCTTCTCCATGCTAAACAGTCACAATTCTTTCAGTCTGTATTCATAGGAGAGGAGCTCCAGGCTTCTGATCATCTTGGTGGACACAACTCTCTCTCACCTCTCTCAGCCAGCTGGCCATATGCCTTTTGATGCAGCCCAGGATCCAATTTAATGACTTCTGGGCTGCAAGTGTACATTTTTGGCTTGCATCCAGCTTCTCTTCCACCAGTATCCACAAGTGCTTTTCTGCAGGGCTGCTGTTTTCCCCTAGCCTGTATTAATATTGAGGATTGCCTTGATGTAGGTGCAGGACCTTGCACTTTAATTTATTCAGCATTCTGAGATTGTCCTCAGCCTACCTCTCCAGCCTGCCGAGGTCCCTCTGAAGAGCATCCCATCCTTCAGTCTTATCAACCATACGATTCAGCTAGGTATCATCTTCAACTTGCTGAGGGTGCACTCAATCTCATAGTTTATATCAATCTGTGATTGGCCCATGGTCTCAAGACAATTGAAAGCCATTTTTGTCATAAAATTTGTTGTAAAACTCAGGAAGTACAATGAGTTTTTTTGCTTTCCTGATGTAGTTGCTAACAGCTGCAAACTAAATCTATGTGGTCAGAAATATGAATCACTGCTAATAGATCTGTATAGATTATGATACAGGTATGTACATTTTGCTTTGTAAAGCTTCATTGCTTAACAGGGATTTGAACTATGGCAAACGAGCCCTCAGATGCTCAACTGGACAGTTTTTGCAACCACTATCATTTGCAGGTTATAACTTGGGAGAGTCTTAAGCTTGGAAGCTGCCAATAAATAATGCTCAGAATTGTGTGCTGAACTGACTTCTACTCAGACTTTTGGAGCCATTCAGCATACAGAAGGGTCTTAAATGAACATCTAAATATATAGGCTTTTCTTCCCGTGCCATGGTAAAATCTACCAAAGACATTGTAGAGTGTACTAATTTCTGACAACATCTCTAAAAATAGAGTGGTGAGAGACTGATGCATGGTGATCCTGCCAAATTCCCAGCTGACACAAGCTGTCATGACTTCACTAACTCTCATGAGCATTGACTAATATGGAGCTTCAGCTAATCAGAATCAAAACTGCTGCAGTAACACCATCAAGCAGTCCTGCGACCATTAGTGCTTTATACTACATCATTAACAGATACAGTGATGTTAGCCTATATAAAGGTGGATTTATTATGCTTATAAAATGTCTGAATTTGTTCAGTAAAAGGCACACTTAGAACCATAGAATCATCAGGGTTTGGAGGGACCTCAAGGATCATCTAGTTCCAAACCCTCCAGCCATGGGCAAGGACACCTCACACTAGATCAGGTTGCTCAGAGCCACATCCAGCCTGACCTTAAATCCTCCAGGGATGAGGCTTCTACCACCTCCCTGGGCAACCTGTTCCAGTGTTTCACCACCCTCATGGTAAAAAATTTCTTCCTAACATCCAATCTGAATCTACCCATTTCTACTTTTTTTTTTTTTTTTTCATTCCCCCTAGTCCTATCATTACCTGAGACCCTAAAAAGTCCCTCCCCAGCTTTCTTGTAGCCCCCTTCAGATACCGGAAGGCCACAAGAAGGTCACCTTGAAGTCTTCTCTTCTTCAGACTGGACAGCCCCAACTCTCTCAGTCTGTCCTCATAGGAGAGGTGCTCCAGCCCTCTGATCATCCTGGTGGCCTTTCTCTGGACACAATCCAGCACATCCAGATCCCTCTTGTAATAGAGGCTCCAGAACTGGACACAGTACTCCAGATGGGGTCTCACCAGAGCTGAGCAGAGGGGAAGAATTACCACCCTTGACCTGCTGGCTATGCTTCTCTTGATGCAGCCCAGGATGTGATTGGCTTTCTGGGCTGCAAGTGCACACTGCTGGCTCATGTTGAGCTTCTCATCCACCAGCTCCCTTAAGTCCCTTTTTTCAGGGATGCTCTCAAGCCAGTTAGTGCCCAGCTTATATCGGTGCTTGGGATTGCCATGACCCAGATGCAGGACCCTGCACTTGGTCTTGTTGAACCTCATAAGGTTGGCTTGTGCCCACCTCTCCAGCCTGTCAAGGTCCCTCTGGATGGATCCCTTCCCTCCAGCCTGTCTGCTGCACCACACAGCTTGGTGTCATCAGCAAACTTGCTGAGGGTGCACTCAATGCCACTGTCCATGTTGCCAAAGATGTTGAACAAGACTGGTCCCAGGACTGATCCTTGAGGGACTCTGCTTGTCACTGGCCTCCACTGGAACATGGAGCCATTGACAGCCACTCTTTGGGTGCAGCCATCAAGACAGTTCTTCATCCACCGAATGGTCCATCCATTAAACCCAGACTGCACCAGCTTGGAGACCAGGATGTGGTGCGGGACAGTGTCAAAGGCTTGGCTCAGGTCCAGGTAGAGGACATCAGTTGCCCATCCCTCATCTATTAATGTTGTGAACTTTTCATAGAAGACCACTAGGTTTGTCAGGCAGGATTTGCCCTTGGTGAAGCTGTGTTGATTGTCCAAATTACCCCTCTATCTCAGCAGTGCTTCCAAGAGGATCTGCTCCATGATCTTACCAGGTATAGAGGTGAGACTCAGTGGCCTATAGCTCCCTGGTCCCCTTTTCCAGTCAGTGGGGACCTTCCCAGACTGCCGTGGCTGTTGGAATCTGATAGACAGCTGTTTAGCAACCTTCTCTGCCTGTTCCCTCAGCACCCCTGGATGTATCCCATTTGGTCCCATGGACTTGAACACTTTCAGGTTCTTCAGATGGTCACGAAGCTGATCTTCACTCACAATGGGCAATTCTTTCTTCCAGCCCATGCCATTATCTTCTGTGACTCCAGGAGTGTGCCTGAAGCCCTTGCCAGTGAAGACTGAGGTAAAGTAGTCATTGAGAACCTGAGCCTTCTCCATGTGACTTGTCACCAGTTCACCTGTTTCCTTTATGAGGGGACCCACACCTTCCCTAGTCTTCTTCTTACCATTAATATGCCTACAGATTTTTTTGCTCTTCCCCTTGATATCCCATGATAATAATTAGTATTCTGTCATATGTGAAGTGTAAAAATAGTTTCTTGGAAAAACTGTAGAAAATGGCTTTCATAAAGAATCCTGCTTAAAAAGAACTGAAAACAAATATACCTCAAACTCAGGAATGGCAAGGAATAAAGTTTTGCTAAAATAACATTTTGTACAGAAACATCCCAATGTAAAACCATTTTAACTGGACAAGAATATATAAATAAGAAGTGCAAGAGATTCAAGTTTATTTAAAAAGAAATGAGTGTGATACCCTAGTATAATGAGTCAAAGGGGTTTTCCTGTTAATGGCTAAATAAATATTTGTTAGATCTTTCTGCAGTCCTGTAGATTTCAGAACATTGCTTTCCTGGTTTGCTTTCTTTGAATTTTTACCACTTTGCCTCATACTTTCATACTTTGCCTCAATTGTCCATGAAATCTTAGTCGAGTCTCATTTAAACCACTGTGTTTGCCTGTTTCTCCTTGCAAAAGAGCATAAATTAGACAAAATGTGGAATAGTAAAAAATTAAAAATACAGTCTGCTGGAAAGCTTACATGGTAGAGGTGGATTCCTGGTTTGGCTGCACTCACTCTGTGAGCGTCAACATTGTGTTTTTGGTAGTGTGACTCACCTTCCTCATGTGAGATCTCTACATATTCAAAGCAGACTGGAGTGCTTGAGGGGTGATAAATATTTAGCTGTGTAATAAACATCTAATATGTGAAAAAACTGTGATCTGAATTGAATTGAATTCTGCTGTGAGATGAATTTGGAAACCATACTGACTAACAAAGACCTAGAGACTATAAAATATATTAGGTACTTGTAAAAGTGTGTATATTGCTGGAAGAGTATCTGCATCTAACATTCATCAGGGACCATTAGTATGGGCTCCATTGCAGTTCATATTTTTCAGTAAGTTTTACTTATATGTCTATAGGTACACATTTAAAATATTTAGCATTGAAACTGTTTAACAGAAACAAATTATTGAGATCTTTGAAGATCTTCAGAGCAAACACAATGAATATGTCTGATCATCACAGAAGAGGAATAAATGAGGGGTTGCTAAAAAATATGATATATTCAGTCTGCTATATAATACATTTTGGTTGCTAGCTAGAACTATTACTCCACTGAGTATGTAAAAAATGTACTGTACAAACAAGGAAGCACACCTGTGGATGACATCATAACAGTTTCCAGGTAAAGACACTTTTCAAACAACTCTGCACCAAATTCAGAATCTTACTGCTGAGGAGTGTGAGATAAGTCTTTTCCTTCAATAATGGAAATTGAAGTCAAATTCTTTCTTTTCAATGCCCTTGTCCCCCTCTGAAAGAACAGGAAAAGGATGTGGGAAGAAAAACCTACACAAATTTGAATAAAACATAATATTGCACAGAAATTAATTTTTTTTTCATGTAAAAGCGATGTCACAGGAATATTTAATTCCATTTTAAAAGGGAACTTGGAAGACATAAGATAAAATTGCTTAGCAGAAGACAAAAGAATGCCACATTTCATTGATAGGTAATTATGTGAAAGTTACACGATTTCCATCACCAAGTTAAAATGTGACCAGGGATATTCATCTGCTGGTGTAGAGATACTGCATCTACTCTTGACAGTTGTTGGCAACAAGAATGAAAATATTAAAAGATATAAAACTGATGGTATCTGATATATGTATACCACTTGAATGATTTGGACTGACTATTTTTGCATTGGCCCATCTGCAATTAGAAGAGATGCAGCATTGTGTTTACATTACAACAATCTGCGTAAGAAGTAGCTCTTTATTTTCCAGTATTTTCGATACATTTAACACTAGTTAAAATTTGTAAAAAGCACTTTGTATGCGTCTGTATGCATGGATTTATTTATGTATTTACATATTCTCCAAATGAAACAGATTGGAATACATTAAACCAAATGTAATATTTTATAGAGTATACCTTATATGTGAGAAATAGTAAATTAGGATGAAAGGTGGCAGCAAAAAAATAAATGACAGTTTATTTTAGGATTATTAAAGCAACACAGCTACACACACATTAAAAATAAAAGTGCTTTTTTTTCTTTGTGGTCTTAATATTTTTGTTTTGTTTTGTTTCCATGAATAAAATAGCTTGCACGTGGACTGCAAAATACATAAAGGAAATAAGAAAGGCCACGAATGAGGATTAGTCATCTCCCATGAATTCACACATAAAGATAATACTGCAAAAGATATTAGACAAAATAGCAATTCTTTTTGTAAGTTCCTCCATCTGTGGGAATTAATGAAATACTTACAGTGGTCTGCCACGGTTATCATTAACAAAAACACTGGAATACTGTATCTGCAGTACAAACAACATTTCATAGATTTTCTACACTTTTAAAAGCAAATCTCTAGTAGACATCCTGGGCTTTTGTTTTGAAGATTTGAAATACTTGAGCCAAAACTCATGATGTGATTTTGTTCCATTAGAAATTGCATATTTCTTAGCTGTTTTTACTTAGATATGTTATTTTTTTTTTCTTAATTAACTTGTCACTTACATAAAACAAAAGGTACAGGGGGGAAAAATGATGCTAGCTATTCCAGACACAGAAACCAATATGGTCAGGGCAAAAATAAACATCTTAGGTAAATTCTTGTCATTTAATACTTTAGGTTTTAACACAGTTTTGCAAAATACTCAGCGCAAAATGCTTGAAGAATGGACTAAGTTGGATGAAAAGGGTTTAGTCAGAAATACTAACATGCAACCTCTTGTAGTAACTCAGGGTGTACAAGTCTAAGACATCACAATGGATTATAACGGATGTTTAGGTTAGGACTTTAGCTAAGGTGAGTTAAAATATTATTTTATTTTTAGAAGTGTATTCTTCACACTTGCTTTATGCCTAGGAGTAAGGCAGTTGTGATACACTGGCACAGTAATTTTTCAAAAGATTCACTATTCCCATCTGGTTTGTGCATAACTATACACATGTAGAAAACCCTTTAAATTAGTTTGATTGTAAGAGTAGGGTAAGGCAGGTGTAATAACAATCTTTCTGGTCAATTCATTGAGCAGGTTTGCCATCTCACAAAGTAATGGCAAATATAAATTCACTTTTAGTCATGAATACTGATTAGTTTGCTTACTTGAATATCTATGTTTTCATTTTATTGTACAAGGGGAACAAGTAGAAGTTCACTAAAATATGGATGTTTTTTCATCTGTAACCCCACTGAACAAAATCTTTTTCCACATACGCAGAATTTTTTGCTTTGCAAAATCT
This sequence comes from Indicator indicator, assembly GCF_027791375.1. NCBI lineage: Eukaryota > Metazoa > Chordata > Aves > Piciformes > Indicatoridae > Indicator > Indicator indicator. The sequence continues at coordinate 77,874,766 of NC_072053.1, forward strand.
GCCTTGCCCCATAAATTTTATGACTGCAGTCAAGTACTTAATAGATTATTCTTTGCTTTAGGTGAGCTGATGGCTGCACTCGTTTCTACTGACTAAACATGGTTCATTAGGGGCTTCTGTTACAGAATCTTTGTAATCTATTTGCATTCAGTATGAAACTGTGATTGTATAAACCAGGACCTCTAAATTATACCAAGACCTTATCAATAGCAGAGATTCCCTTGGTATTAGTTTATGTAATGCACACAAATTAAAGAAAGACAGAATTACAGAATCAATCAGGTTGGAAGAGACCTCCAAGATCATCAAGTCCATCTGACCACCTAATCTTAACAGATCAACTAGACCATAGCACTAAGTGCCTCATCCAGTCTTAAACACCTCCAGGGACAGTGACTCCACCACCTCCTTGGGCATCCCATTCCAATGGCCAATCATTCTTTCTTTGAAGAACTTCTTTCTAAGATCAAGCCTAAACTTCCCCCTGCACAGCTTGAGAGTGTGTCCTCTTGTTCTGGTGCTGGTTGCCTGGGAGAAGAAACCAACCTCCATCTGGCTACGACCTCCCTTCATGTAGTTGTAGATGGCCATAAACTGGATTTGAAGGGGGAAGGGGTTGTTAATCTAATTCTTGCCTGTTGACAAACGTTGGGGCAGCTCACCAGTGGCAGAGGGATGGAGTGCTAGCAAGGGCTCTCAACTTGTTGCCCTGAGGCAAGCCAAGGACGAAGCACTGGGACACCCTAAGAGGGTGCCACAGCCAGCCCAGCTGAAGTGCCTCTATACTGATGCACACAGCTTGGGCACAAACAGGACAAGGGCCACTGTGCTACTAGGATGCTATGACATGGTGGCTATTACTGTAACTTGGTGGGATGATTCCCATGAGTGGAGTGTGGGGATAGACAGGTACAAGCTCTTTAGGAAGGACAGGCAGGGTAGGAGGGGAGGGGGTGTTGCTCTCTATATCAGTGACTGGCTGGAATCGATGGAGCTCCATCTGGGGAAGGATGATGAGCTGGTTGAGAGCATATGGGTGAAGATTAAACGGAAGACAGGGGAAGGAGATATTCCTGTCAGGGTCTGCTACAGGCCACCTGACCAGCAGAACCAAGCAGATGAGGCCCTCCATGGGCAGATAGAAGTGGCTTCATGTTCTTAAGCCCTGGTCCTCGTTGGGGATTTCATCCACCCTGAGATCTGCTGGAGGGACAACACAGCTAGGTACCAGCATTCCATGATGTGCATGGAATGCATAGATGACAACTTCCTCCTCCAAATGGTAGAGGAAGCAATGAGAAAAGGTGCCGTGCTGGACCTTGTTCTCATCAATAGAAGAACTGGTGGCCAATGTGAGGCTCAGGGATAACCTTGGCTGCAGTGACCATGAAGCAATAGAATTTAAGTTCCTCAGGGCAACTAGGAAGACATATCCCAAGTTTATAAGCCTGGAATTTAGGCATGCAGACTTTGATTGCTTCAGGGATTTTCTGGCCAAAGTATTGTGGGACAAAGCCCTAGAGGAAAGAAGGGCCCAGGACTTCTAGTCAGTATGCAAGGATCACCTTCTCTGTGCCCAGGAGAAGGAAATAATTTTCTTCCCATCTGGAAGATGACATGTAATTGTGACTTATGCATCCTTTCAATTTTTATTTTTTTTTAACTTGGCTATAACTCCACTACCCTGTGTGTAAATGACTAGGCAAAATTCATAACCTTGCTCTTCAGTTTCTCCATGAATAATAAAGAGAGAGGATTAAAAGCAGAGGTGAAAACTGAATTACTTTTCTGTCATTATGAAATTAATTGTGACATTATAAAATACTTAAATAATAAATGCTAAAATGGAAATCATTGTGTACAGTGTACACCAACACACACACTTCCATGTGCACACTTGTAAACATGTACGAGTGTGTCAGAACAGGTCAGATGAGTCTTTGAGCAACCTAGCCTAGTGGAATGTATCCATGCCCATGGCAGGGGCATTGGAATTAGATGATCTTTAATGTCTCTTCTAACTCAATCTATTCTATGATTCTGTGATCTCAAGGATATTGATGTAATTAGTTCAAAACTACGTGGCCATTAGTTTATCTAAGTATGTTCGGGAGAGGTGTACTTTCCAGTCACCTCTCTGTGTGTTGCAAAGAAAGCACCAAGAGCTTAGTCTTGGTATTTAGTTTGTTTGAGTCTTTGTGCTTAGTTTTACAAATATGTTTGAACCACAAATATCCACTCCCTGTCTTGGCCTAGTACCATGAAGCAGTATAGATGATGTCATGAGTAAATGTTCTGTTTCCCTATACTCTCAAGGCAAGCTGATACAGAATCTTTTATTATTGTTCTTTGCAACATAACTTCATCAAAGTAAAAAGGAACTACTAATGAAATATTTAAAAAGGTGAAAATCATTAATGTCCATCTTGACATCCATTTTGAGTCTAATTTGCCTGTAACACTGGAAGTCAGCTTCATGTTGGTACTAGTGGAACAAACATTTGAATTCTTTTAAAAGTCATTTTATGTACAAAGATTTCTGTTATTTACAATCTGCATGTTGTTATACATAATCTAATGCAAAACAAAAGTAAAAGGTTTATAAATTAATGCAATGATGGAGATTCACATTACCTTATTTTCAGGGTATTAAGTGATTCTGCAATTCATTATTCAATGTTAGCTACTCTGTAAAAAAATTACTTTATGTAAACAATACACAAAGTGAATATCTGCAAATGGTAGGATATAGTAATAATACAAAATAGTTATTTGTTCACTTGTAGTTTTAGAAGGGGCATTTAAAGGGCTTTATTCTTTCCACTCTCATTTGAAAACTTAATGCATTATGCTACTAGAACTATGCAGTTGTGTTAATACACTTTCTTCTTGTTTCCCTTTTCTAGGGATTGTCTAAGTTCTAGTTTATGTACAAGACTGAAAGCTTTTTAAATGGATAATCTAGTTACTTTATGAGAAATACCACCTTCTTTACACTCCATTAAGTTCAGATGTTGTATGCTATGTACCAATTATTTCTTATCAGAAACAGCAGTCTAGATTTTCCATGGAGGGAACACATTACTGCAGTGTGCTATTATCTCAACATATTCCATAAAGACATAGGTCACCATAGAGCTGACAGGCAACTTGATATTTTCAGTATCTAGTATATGATCTGTAACGAGAGGACAAATGTGACCTTTGTATTCCCATAGGAAATTCTGTGAGAATTTGGACAAGTTATGCTATGACACCTTGTTCTTTACTGTAACAGAGAAAAATGTACTGGAAAATAATTGTAAAATTGAGGGATGAATATTTCAGTGGGAGGATCACATTAGTACATTGGCAGTTAGATTTTGTACAGATCATGTATGATTTTGCAGACATGGAAAATTTGGACTAAGATCAGTGGAGGTTTGGTCTGAGTTGTGACTACAGGAAATGGTTTTCTGAGCATAAGAACTAGTAAATCAACAGCATAATAAGTAAAGCAGGCTAATATCATCACTAAATGGCACCAGAATTCACAACAGTACATTTAGAACAGTGGGTAGAAGTACATCATTTTCCATTAAATCTGTATCAGAATATACATTTAAGAGAGAGGGATCATACCTGTCTTGCTGCAGAAAAACATCATTACAAAAGATGCCTTTATTATCCTTTCATCTGGAGTCTGCAAAACACTAGAAACACAGTTTTCCCTTCTTTCTTAGACCAGTGGAGCCAATGCTACTTATTTCATTTTCATTAATTCTTTTATAATTTTTCTCAAAGCTCAGAGAAAATGTGGGGTAGTGACTGGTTGTCCTGTCCAGAGGAAAGAAACAAGCACAGGATAAATATGCTAATGCAGCAATATTTGTCCACAGACTTGCATGAGTGCATCTTGCATGAGTGCAACAGACATCAAAGGACTTCCTCCACATATGGATGAGAAATTCCTCCCCTAAGACAGAGCCTTAGGTTTTAAATACCTGACCCTGGTCTGCTATAATCTAGGTAAAGACTTTCAGACTGTGATTTCAAAGGGTGATCTTCACAAGGACTGCCTTCAAGTCGTTTGTCAGCAACTTAGACCAAGCAGATTTCAGCAAATTCAGTTGGCTAAATATCTGTGATAAGGTGTGGGAAAACACCCCAACACGTTAAAAAGGGATAAAGTGGCATCAATAACAATGCTGATGGATTATGAGAGAAAAAAAAAAAGAAAAAAAAAAAAAGAGAAGGAATATTTGCTAATAATTATACAACATGATACTGAAACTCTGTCAAGACAACTTTAAACTCCTGGGATTTTAGGATGGTGTTAGTGTGAATGTAACTTGTTTGAAGCTATTATCTCTAACCATGAGCTGTCAGTGCTTTTCTTTCCAGAAGCTTGTCAACTCAATCATCTATTAAATAGTTCTGATAGTGTAATTCTGTATTTTCTTAGAAGAGGTGGAATTGATCTGAGAATCATCTGGCAAGTTTCAATGTGACATTCAGTAATGTTTGGATGTGTGCTATACAGATTTCATTGTGTGTAATGGTTGAGTTCTGTGATAGAGCAAGTAGAACTCATTCAGTCAAGTTTGGTCAAGTTTCCATCATGGATATTCCATTTATAACTTATTTAAGATTTCTTCTACATCTATTTTTAAGTAGTTCTATAAAACATTTTTTAATTTGTTTCTGAAAACCAGCTATGAAATAATAATAAAAAAAAATACTGTATCTTTTTTTTTACACTTGTGTGTAATTCAGACATGTTTTAGATAACTAATCTGAGAGATTTAAACTGAATTAAAAAAATTCAACATGAAGGCTTTAAAAACCTGCTGCACTATTTTTTATACTAATGCAAAAGAAATATAAAAATAAAATACATTGCTGAACTCAGGACAGTTATGAATACTTTTATGTCTGATTTTCCTTAACTAGTGTTCTTGCAAAAGTCATTAACAGTGCAGGCAAATCAGTACATTGTAAATTTCTGTTTTGTTTTATTTTTTTCTGCAAGAACATGTGTTTTTGAAAAGAACTTTATATATTAAGAAGACTCTCAGAAAGCAAAATTTTAAGAGTACAGCAAATGTAACTGAATTAATTTCAAATTTGTGGAATTAATTTGCAAAGTCTCCGAAGTCTTAATTGATTGGAATGCTGATTTGATTACGATCACAAACTGAGACCACCTTAATTATTGCAGTGGATTTATGTTAACTTTTATAGTTAGACAAAATGGTGAAAAAATAAAATAAATATCCTAGTAACATATTTGGATTTTCCTTCATTAAAATATTCTCTGCATAAAATTCCTTTCTGCTTTATTTCAAATATTAAAAAATACAATAAAAATGAAACATTAGAAATAATTTGTAAAAATAAAAATCAAAGCTCTTCTTCAAGGACAGAAGCCAAAGAGTGTACCCTGGACTCATAATGTAAGAGGAAGAATTGTTTCCTTCTTACCTTCATAGGTGTTTCTGCCCAAAGAGACCTCCAAAAGGTGCAGGATGTCAATCCATTCCAAAAAGAGTAACAGGAAGATCCACAGGGAAAACAGTACACTCATTTAGCAGACCTTGTTGTTTTTTAAGAAAATCTTTTATGTGCAAAAATAATCAGTTTAATTATGAAAATACTTTGTTTATATTTTTTTTTCCTCCAAGTAGTCTGTTGATGAACTTTTTTAGTTAGAAAGGAACCAACTGTCTTAATTCATGATAGAATGTCAGTTCGCAGATGAGTAAGTTTGGTCAATTTTATACTGAAACTAAAAAGTTTCAATAGGAGATTTTGGTGGGGTGTGAAAGGCTAGGGAGTGTTTTTGCATGATGCAAAGCTCTGCCTGGTTAAAGTGAATCACCAGCAAATTCATATTTCCATTTCACTCCTTTTCATATCTCTGTTGTAACTAGGAGAACTTTATCCTTAAGCTATTGCTAAAGTTCTGGCTTGAAGCTTGACGAAATGCAGCTTTTTTATAACAGTGTAATTGTTGATAGAAAGTCAAAAGTATAGTGCTTGAGGTTTTGCTGTAATCATTTCTGAGTTGATTTGAAACAAGAACATTTCTCTGTCTTTCAATACCACTGCTAACTCAAAGTTCAGTGAGTTATAAGGGAATTATTATGTATCTTGTATCATATTCAGAAAAAGAAAAAAATATGAAGAAAATCCTGCTCTGTGGTTATGGAAAATCAGTAACATATGCTACTTAATAGCTAATTACAGTAAATCTAATTTTTGTCATTTACTATTTTTTTTTTTCAGTTTAGTAAGGATTAGCATATTGCCAAAGTGTTTTCAGGAGTTTAGAAAATTAATGCAATTTCCTAAATTAATTTCTGAGAATGTGGAATTATGCGGGAAACATTAGACTGAGTGTTAGCAAACCTGATTCTGGTTCTGGTTTGGTTACTTTTGTGCTATATAACGTTAAGGAAATAATTTTCATTAATTATACAGACCCTTCTCTAAAATATTTTGGTATGCAGTGGTGGGATATCCTGTACAAACATTAATACCTCTACTAGGGAGCTTTTTCAAAGCTTTCCTTTTCTTTTGGTGTGTCCAACTTGACAGAAAGCTAGCATGTTTTTCAGCTTGCTGCTGTGGATATATTCAGAGCAATACTCCTTTGCACTGTAGTGGAATTATTTGTTGCAGTACAGAATGGAAAGTGAATCAATGTTTCTTGGGTTTATATTTAAATTAAAGATAAAAGGAAAGCAAAAGTTATATACTTTCATTTTCAGTAAGTTATTTGATATTGTGACAAGTTAAGTATTTTTAAAAAATATTAATTCAAGTTGGTTTGCATACAAATTGAGGTGAAAAATAGCACCAAAAATATTTTTAAAAAAGGAAAAAAGAAGATTAAAAAGAATGTATAGATATTCATAGGAATATGTCAAATCAAGAGACAGTAGTAATATAAGGTCAGGAATTATTTAAAATTTAATTTATTAATATCTTTGCCAATGTTCATGAGAGAGAATTAAAAGACCAATAATGACATTTTCTAATTATGCTGTGGTGTTTTGGAGCATGATCTAGCACTTCAGGACATGGTTTAATGGCCTCAGGTTTATGGCTGGACTCAGTGATCTTAGAGGCCTTTTTGAACTGAAATAGTTCTATGATAGTTTATTTTTTGTCTGACACTAAACACGAAAAGTAACCCCACACTATTTCTTTGTTTTCGTTTTTTACTTTGATTTTTGTTTGTTTGGTTGGTTTGATTTGATTTTTGTTTGGGGTTTTTTGTTTGTTTATTTGTTTGCTTGTTTTTATTTTTGTTTATTTGCTTGTTTATTTGTTTTAAGATTCTCACAATAACAGACGATTAATACAATTCTCCCTGACCCAAAAATCTTAAATTTTTTTCAACTCTTTTTAGAATCATTGAATCAACCAGGTTGGAAAAGACCTCAGAGATCATCAAGTCGAACCTATCACCCAGCAGCTCATGACTAACTAAACCATGGCTTCAAGTGCCACATCCAATCCTTTTTTGAACACCTCCAGGGACGGTGACTCCACCACCTCCCTGGGCAGCACATTCCAATGGCCAATTACTCTTTCTGTGAAGAACTTTCTCCTCACCTCCAGCCTGAACCTCCCCTGGCACAGCTTGAGACTATGTCCTCTTGTTCTGGTGCTGGTTGCCTGGGAGAAGAGACCAACCCCGTCCTGGCTACAACCTCCTTTCAGGTAGTTGTAGACAGCAATGAGGTCACCCCTGAGCCTCCTCTTCTGCATGGTAAGCACCCCCAGGTCCCTCAGCCTCTCCTCAGAGGGCTTGTGCTCCAGACCTCTCACCAGCCTCGTTGCCCTTCTCTGGACACATTCAAGTGTCTCAATATCCTTAAATTGAGGAGCCCAGAACTCGACACAGTACTCAAGGTGTGGCCTAACCAGAGCTGAGTACAGGGGCACTGTGTTCAGAGAAGAACAAATTAACGTATAGTGTAACTAACTTCCACACATACTTTATATCATTGGAAGAAAGAAGATAGATGAATAATGAATAAAATTAACTCAAGCCCATCATAAATTTGTCTTGGTGTGAACACAGTATTTAGACACATTATCCAAAACAAGCAAAAAAAACCCAACATTTTTGGATAAAATTAAAATCTTATTTCTGGCAGAACAATAAACCAGAATTTTATACTATTCTTACATACATTTCATCCCATATTATGAAACTTGATACCCATTCTTTGCCTTTTCATGCAAGATTTGCAACAGAGATTCTCAGCTGATTCCCTTATGTGCATCTTGTTCAGTTTAGCAATGATTAAAACATAAGACTTATCAGGCAAGTCTTACCTGTGGTTTGAGATGCTGGTCTCTGCTCTTTTCCCTGGAGACAATTTTGCATATCTTTGAGAAACCTGGCCTTCCAACTCAATATATTCCATGATTCTGTGATTAATAATTGACTTAATTGCAAAAATATAGGATAAGAAAGAGTTTTGTCATTTAACTGATATCAGATACCATGCACGCTCTCTTTGCACAAATAAGTGTCTTTTCTTTAACTGTGAAGGGAGAAGTAGCTTCAAACAAGAGGTCTTTGAGTGAGGTGACAGCAACTGACCTAGCCCTTACTTAGGTCATGGAGTTCCCACTTAGCTGAAGTGATTTTCTTCTACCATTTTGTCATGGCCCAAAAGGTTATACAGTCTGTGGGCATGTAGAGACCATGACTGTGGGTTTATTGGATACCATAGTATGCAGGAACACTGAGACATTTATCCTCTGAATTATTTTACTTTATTAGAGGTTACCACAAATACAAAACCCAAACAACCGAACGACAACAAAACCCAAAAATAAACAAAAATAAATCCCAAACAACCAAAAAAAAACCAAAATCAAAACATCATAAGGAGAAATATACTACCACAAAATCACCACTATGAAGGATTACTATAAATACATATATATAAAATTATTACAAAGTGCTGTCGGTAATCCATAATAGCAGCAATCAATCATATAGTGAAGAGTCAATGTTACAGCAACAAACAAGTAGGTATATATTGTGAAAGATTACGAAAGAAATCATCAGTGAAGGGAATTTATCTACTATATAGCAATAGGTGTACTTTTGATAAACTACCTGTATGGATATATAATGAAGCGAATTAGCCAGGTTTCTGAATCAGTCCAGAGTGGAAACAAATCAGTCCCAACCGCCTCTGAAATAGGGAAGGACAAACCAGGGCCATGAAAATGATCAGGAGGTTGGACCACCTCTCCTACAATAACAGCCTAAGGGAGCTGGGGTTATTCAGTCTGGAGAATAGAACGCTCCAGGGAAACTTAATGGCTGCCTTCCTGTACCTGAACAGGGCTTACGAGAAGGATAGAGACAGACTGTTTACAAAGGTCTGTAGTGATAAGATGAGGGGCAATGGCTTCAAACTAGAGAAGAGTAGATTTAGACTGGATGTTAGGAACACGCTCTTTACTATGGGGCTAGTGGAATGTTGGAACAAGTTGTGCAGGGAGGTGGTTGAGGACCCATCCTTGGAGATATTCAAAGGGAAGCTCGACATGGCTCTGGACAGCCTGATCTAGTTGAGAATGACCCTTCTTACTGCAGAAAGGGTAGGACTAGATGACCTTTAGGGGTCATTTCCAACCCAAACCATTCTGTGATTCTATGATTCTGGAGAAAACAATCAGCAGAAAACAATCCTTTCACAGTCAGTTTTCTGACCATGACTGCCCCTTCAGGTTTGAACAGAATTTGAAAGGCTTTTTTCTTTGCCACTGTGGGTTAATGAACCAAGATATATCATTAAGTGATAAGAAGAAAAATTGTCATTGAGATGTTTAGACGTGCCTTCTGGCTTAAATGCCATTCAAAGTGGCAATTTATGTTTAGAAATTAATATGCATTTTTTTACAGAATGCTTTATCACTTTTTTTACATGTCAAGGTTAAAACAAATTTACTAGTTTTACGTGTCAAGATTAAATCAAATTCAGTATTTTTACATGACAAAAATGAAATAAAACTAATTTTTTTATTTGTTCAGCCTGAAGAAAGGAAGTCCCTAAGGCTGTCTTGTAGCAGCATTCTGGTACCTGAAAGGGGGCTACATGAAATCTGGGGTGGTACTTTTTACAAGGGCTTGTGGTGATAGGTCAAAGGACAATGGCTTTGAGCTTGAGGAGGGTGTGGCAGGGTTGAAAATTCCCCCAACATTAAATTTACCAGCCCAGCCCAGCTTAGACCATGTGACATCTGTTGCATGATGTGGTGAAGAACCTTTACCTTTGAACATCCAATTCAAAACTGGCAGTCTGGGAGCTAGGAGAAGTTGTGTCTCAGTTCCATTTACTGCAGAAGGAACTTTTACTCCTTCATAAGCAGCTAATATCTCTTTCTCTGTTGTATAATTTGCCTCTGAGCCTTTGTAGCCATGACTCCACAAACCAAGTAGATGTCCACATGTCTCACCTGGAGCTCTCTGCCATAAGCACCAGGTTGGACCATTGTCACTCGCGGCCGTGTACAGAATGTTCTTAATGTCTCGACCAGTTTGGACAGGTCCCAGACCCATCGCTTGGACTACCTCTCGCTTGATCTGGTCAAAGGCTGCTTGTTGCTCAGGACCCCACTGGAAACTGTTTCTCTTTCGAGTCACATCATAAAGAGGTTTTACAATCTGACTGTATCCATGAATGTGCAGTCTCCAAAATCCCACTATGCCTAAGAAACGCAGAGTTTCTTTCTTGTTGATGGTATTTGCCATGGTGGAGACTCTGTTTATCACATCCATTGGGATGTGACGGCGACCATCTTGCCACCGCACTCCCAGAAACTGGATTTCTCTGGCAGGTCCTTTCACCTTGTCTCACTTGATAGCGAAACCAGCTTGCAAGAGAATGTCAATGATTTTGTTACCTTTCTCGAAAACTTCTTCAGCAGTCTCACCCCAGACAATGATGTCATCGATGAACTGAATGTGTTCTGGAGCTCCACCTTTCTCCAAAGCATCATGGATCACTGCATGGCAGATGGTTGAACTGTGAATCCACCCCTGGGGCAAACGATTGAATGTGTATTGAACACCTCTCCACGTGAAGGCAAACTGAGGCCTGCATTCCTCTGCTATGGGAATAGAGAAGAAAGCATTAGCAATGTCTATGGTAGCATACCATTTGGCCTGCTTGGATTCCAGCTCATATTGGAGTTCCATCATGTCTGTACAGCTGCACTCATGGGTGGAACTACTTTGTTCAGGGCACAGAAGTCAGACACCAGTCTCCATTCTGCTTCCACACAGGCCAGATTGGACTGCTGAAAGGTGAATGACTTTTGCTGATGACTTTCTGACTTTCCAACTGACGAATCAGATTGTGAATGGGCACCAAAGAGTCACGGTTGGTTCTGTATTGTGTGTGATGCACAGTTTGAGAAGCAACCGGCAGTTTCACATCCTTTATCTCATGATGTCCCACAACTGCAGATTCATCTGACAGTTCAGGTCTAATAGACAACTTCAATTTTCCTCCATCAATTTCTACAGTTTCTATTCCAAAGGCCCATTTGTAACACTTAGGGTCTTCGAAATGCCCTTCTTTCAGAAAATCAGTTCCCAAAATACAAGATGCATAGGGTCCTGTTACAATAGTATGTTTCTTCCACTCTTTCCCAGTCAAACTTACGTCAACTTGCAACTTAGTCAAATCTTGAGATCTACCAGTGATCCATCAGTTATAGGCTCTGACCCTTGATAATTTGATGGTATTATGGTGCACTGATCTCCTGTGTCAACCAAGGCCCTGTACTTCTGAAATTTTGAAGTGTCAGGCCACTGAATGTACACATCCCAATAGATTCTGTTATCTCCATTATCCCTTTCCTCCTACTGGCAGGAGGCAGGGAACCCCTAATTATGGGGATTATGTCCACATGTACAGTTGACACAGTGCCTAGTGTTAGAGTTAGAATCAGTATTGGAGCAATGAGAGTTTTTCTGGGAAAATGAGCAAGTGACAGCTACCCTTCTGGTATTGTTACCTCAGGCTCTGCCACTCTGCAGCTCCCACAATCTCCTGAAAAGAGCAGAGATTGGTTGACCACACCATCTATTCATGTTTTCACCAAACTGTTCACAAAGGGTTATCCAAATACTCCCACGTGATTGCCTCTGTTGTCTATTTTGGATTGGCCTAATTTGAAATGGCCTTCTAGGAGGATGTTTCTGACTGCTGAAACTTGTATCCATTTGGAAGAGGAAGAATTGAGATTATCCCCCTTCCCCAGTGTGGATATGGAGGTTTTAAATTTCTCCTTCAGTGTTTTCATGCAATTCTCAATCCTTTCCAGACAGAGTTTCAATGGCTGAAACCAAAGAAATATGTGTGAGACCATCCTCCAATTGCCTTATTTGGTCAACAGTAGCCAAACAGCCAACAGTATAATTTCTTGGCACAATTCTGCTGACCAGAATAGTAGCATAATTAGAAGGAGCAAGTTTAATGAACTTCTTGACAAGATCTGTTCCCAGGATTCAGTGTACAATGATTTTCATAAATTACTTGTCTCACAGCAAACTCTCTCAAATGCTTGATTCCCTCATCAATCATATTCCATTTTTGAGGGTTCCATGGTAAATCATCTCTGGATGGGTACTGCATCAGCACAGCCAATAGAAGGTGTGCCCACAGACAAACTTTACCAAGACAACTGACTATATGCTTATCAACTCCACTACCTTTTGCGAGGGTTCCCAGCTGAGCCTCTGACTTGTTACCCACCGTTAAAGCAGGAGCACCTGTGTCATAGCATCTTCCCAACCAGCTCATTATTGGTTCAGTGTCTCCTCTAATATAATCTTTTCTTACGTGCCTAATTTCCTGCCTGGGTGCATTAGCTGACTGTATGTTATCATTATCATCTTCATCATCCTGTGTCCCCTAGGACTCCCTGTTAAAGTCTTGTGTATGATCTTCTCAAGTTCAGAAGGACCTATCTTGTTCTCTGATCTACTAGGACTCATACCCTGTTCTGCATCTCCATCATCCATTAGTGTCTTCACTAATCTAACTAGATCTTTAAGGCAGACTTCCCTCATCAGAAGGATCCTTTTGCTTTTCATATGGAGGTGGGTTTGGATCTAGTCTAGACAGATCCTTGTCCTCACACTTCTTGCCCAGAGGGGCAACCAGTTTTACTGGTGCAGCTTGGAAATCACAGCAGGACTGGCAGACGCAGAAGGGGATGGCACAGAATCAGTGTCATTGGAAGATTTTTGGGACCCTCTCTGCTGCTGCTGCTGGATGCGCTTCCATCTCTGCCTCGACCATGGTCGCTGCCTGTGAAGCCGTCACTGCTATCATTACCACCACTTGGGCAGGGGCTGCTGGCACAATGACCAGGACCACCTCTTTCAGCGGTGCAGCCGGGATTGCTGCCGCCACCGGCACAGGAGCTGCCGGCGCTGACAGGCTGTCCACTGCTGCTGCATAAGCTAACGGCTTGCCCCCTTTCACTACCTTTCTGCCGGCGCTGCCACGGCATCTGCTGTGGTTCAAAGCAGTTTTTCCATTAACTCCTGTCTGCCCGCTACTGCCTGTTGCTGCAGCTTCTCCTGCCTCTGTGTCTTCCTCACTACTAGAATCTCACCTGCATTAGACCCAGATCTCTTACTTCCCCTTCTCTGCTTAGAGACAAAGCAATTAACTGCACATCTCTCTCAGTACAGTGCTATTAACAGACTTATTATTACCACCAAAGGTAAAAAAACCAGGCATAGTAAATAGACCACTTTAGGATTCACATCTCCTAGATAACTCTCAGTTACAGGAACACTAAAATCAAAAAACTCAGGAGGAACCCTCACAGTTGCATTTCCATATCCCCCCAGACCAACAAATCCAAGACAGTAATCACCAAACCTTCTTAACTTGTATCTAAACCAAAGGAACAGTTTATATACAATTAATACAGAGGAAAACTTAGACTGGAGATTAGGAAGAAATCCTTGACAGTGAGGGTGGTGAGACACTGGAACAGGTTGCCCATGGAGGCTGTGGATGCCCCCTCCTTGGAGATGTTCAAGGCCAGGCTGGATGAGGCCTTGATCGAGTTGGTGTAGTGGAAGGTGTCCCTGCTCATGGCACAGGGGGTTGAAACTAGATGATCTTTAAGGCCTCTTTAAAGCTAAACCATTCTATGAATCCATGACTCTATTTCAACCCCAAAAGCTGACCTAAAAGGGGATCAATATGGTAACAGGCAAGTGTTACCCCTACCAGAGCCTGAAGTCAGCCAGGCAACCCTGGAGACAGCTCAAGATTCAGGAGAGGCAAAGGACATTCAGCATAAGAAGTTCTCATACACTATCCAATTTGTATGAAAATTTAGTCCTTTTAATGTCCTGTCCTAGGACATCACCTTGAACAGCCAGTTGATGCTTCTACTTTGTATTTTCACTGGCAACAGCCAATAGGTGATGGATGATATTTTCTGTTCTTTGAGATAATTTTTAGTTTCCCAGAATGTTTCCACATTTGAAAGTTGCTGTTACAATTTTTTTAATGTTTTGTTTGTTTATTTGTTTGTTTTGTTTGTTTGGGTTTTGATTGTTTGTTTGTTGGTTGGTTGATAAAGTTTTTTCCCCTTATTGGTGACTTCTTAGAATGTCTCCAATTTCTAGGCATCCCAGATGAAATAAAAAGAAAAGAGCTTTACTTTTCAAGGGTGTTTCTAGTTTCCAGGACTTGTTTCCAGCCTTCCAGGATTTTTTTTTCTTTGTTCAGTATTTTTTCCCTTCTAACCATGCTGTCTTCCTGGTTATTCAGTGACAACATCATCAGGCTTAAAAAGGCCATGTGCAAGGTCCTGCATCTGGGTCAGGGCAATCCTCAACATCAGTACAGGCTGGGGGATGATGAGATTGAGAGCAAACCTGCAGAAAACGAGTTGGGGTAGATGAGAACCTGGACATGAGCCAGCAATGTGCACTTGCAGCCCCAAAAGCAAATCACATCCTGGGCTGCATCAAAAGAAGCACGGCCAGCAGATTGAGAAACTTAATTCTGTACCTCTATCCTGTTCCAGTAAGACCTCATCTGGAATACTGTGTCCAGTTCTGGAGTCCTCAGCACAAGGACATGGACCTGATGAAGGGGGTCCAGATGAAGGACACAAAAATGATCAGAGGGTTGGAGCATCCCTCCTATAAGGACAGACTGTGAGAAGAGAAGGCTCCAATGAGACCTTATAGCACCATTTCAACATCTGAAGGAGACCCACATGAAAGCTGGGGACGGACTGCTTGGAAGGGTGTGTAGCAATAGGATGAAGGCTGGTGGTTTTAAAACTGAGCAGGGTAGATTTAGGTTAGACTATAGGAGGAAGTTCTTCACAATGAAGGTGGTGAAATACTGCAACATCTTGCCTAGAGATGTGGTGGAAGGAGACATTCAACATCAAAATTGATGGGGCTGTGAGCACCCTGATGTATCTGGAGGTGTCCCTGCTCACTGCAAAAGGACTGAATAAGATGACCTTGAGGGTCACTTCCAACCCAATTGATTCTGTGATTGTAACAGGCAGGTACCTCGTCCAAATGGCTCTTTAGAACTTGTCCTGATTTTACTTGAACTTCTACATGGAAGAGAGTTTGGAATCAATTTTGATTTTGCAACTTGTTTTCCTTACAATAACAGAATTTATGAGGGATGGACAACTGCAAATCTAGCATAAACACCTCAAGATTCTTTTGTTCAATAGACCAGGGTGACAATACTTTCAGGCAAGGCAGTCTGTACAACTTTAACCTAAAGTTCAATAGACGAAGCATGATTTATATATGAATTTTCATTTTGCAAGAAAAGGTATTCCTTTATCATACCAGCAACAACTGCTGGAATGCATTAATCAGACTTTAATTAACATGGAAGAAAGGTGATAATTTACATTTATTTCAGATTGGCAGATTGTACTTTATTTAGCAAATGAGAACTGTCAAGTACTACCAAAGGACCTTAGACTGAAGGGTGAGTTTCAAAATAACTCTTCTACCAGCCTGAGCCTTTGTAGGAGAGAGCTTTCAGAGTGTTTATACAGGAATCATTAGACATACCTCCTGCTAAGCTTTCATGAATCTATGAATAAGGAACACTCAAAGATCATCACATATGAAATATTTTATAGTGACACATTGTCATAATATGTTTGAAATGATGATTCGCACAAAAAAAGGCTATGTTTAGTGGTGGCAAATGACAAAGAAGCAGAAATAAATTTTGCGTCTGCTTAGATGGTTCTCAAGACTAACTGTGGGAGAAAGAAAAACACATCACATGCACCTACCAAATTAATTGATTTGTAATTTTTTTGGTGTCTTCCCACTGAACTGGAGGTGGACATATAGTGATGTGTCAGCTTAGGCCTGTGCTCTGGAAGGTGCATGAGGTCTGCCCACAGTGTTTTCAATTTACAGGATGCTCTTGAGCTGAGGATCAAAGGAGAGGACAGGAGATAAGTAGGTGGGACCATGAGAGATAGTAGACTGAAGTATACTCTGAAGCAAAAGCAAGTATATGGTAAAAAAATATCTGTGTTTGAAGACACAAAAGGGCAGTGCAGACATAAATGAAACTGTCTAGCCAGCAAGATGCATTGCAAATTCAGACTTAACAGAAAAGCTAGTAACATCAGATGAGGAGAACGTAGAGGTGGCAAGCTAGCAACAACAGATAAAGAAGTCATTATTGTACAATATCTTACTCAGTGATATAGACAGTAAGATCAGCTCACTCTCAGTAAGTTTTCAGATGACACCAAGCTGAATAGTGTGGTTGATATCTCCAGAGGCACCTGGACGGGCTGGAGAATTGGACATAGGTGAACCTCATGAGGTTCAAAAAGGCCAGGTTCAAGGTCCTGCACCTGGGTCAGTTTGATCCTCATTTTCAATACAAATTGGGGGAGGATGTGATAGAGAGCAGTCCTACAGAAAAGGACTTGGAAGTACTAGTGGGCAAAAAGCTGGATATGAGCTAACAATGTACACTGGAATCCTGGAAGGCCGGTTGTATATTGGGCTGCATCAAAAGAAGCATGGCCAGATTGACAGAAATTATTCTGTCACTTTGCTCTTGTGAAACCTTAACTGGAGTACTGTATCCAGCTCTGGGGTCCTCAGCATAAGGACATGCCTCTGATGAAGGTGGTCTAGAGAAATACCACAAAGATTGTCAGAGGACTGGGAGAGTTAGTGTTGGAGAAGATAAGCCTCTGGGGAGACCTTGTAGCGTCCTCCCACTATTTGAAGGGGTCTTCTAAGAAAGATGGGGAAGGACTGTTTATAAAGGCCTGTAGTGATAGGACAAGGGACAGTAGTTTTAAACTAGAGTAGGGTAGATTTATATTGGACTTTAGGAGGAAGTTTTTTGCTCTGAGGGTGGTGAAACGCTGGCATAGATTGCCCATGGAGGTGCTGGAGACATTGCTTCTGGAGACATTCAAGCTCAGGTTTGTTGGGGCTCTCAGCAACCTGAAGATGTCCCTGTTTGCTGCAGGGGGTTGGGCTAGATGAACTTTAAAGATCCCTTCCAACCCAGTGTATTCTGTGATTCTATGAAAATATCTGTTATGAAAAAACAATCCACAACTTCTTGTGTTGTGCTTGTTAAAAAATGATTCAGCTGTCCTGTCCTTACTGAGAAAGAAAAAAAAAAAAAAAAACAAATCAAAACCAGAGTGAAATGAGTAGGTGTGAGAAGAGCTTATAAGTACCAGATTCCAAGAAAAAAAAAATTGGCTTCTGGCACACAGACATGTCTAGATGCTCTCTTATAATTCCATATTCTCCTAACACTTAGTGTGGCTGGTTGGCAAGAAGATTTAGTACTCCTGGTTTCTTTAAGGAGAAAATTTATCTGAAGGTGTGTTTGGAATTGCAGATTGTATAGCTCTGCTGCTTTGAATTGGTATTTGTCCTTTCAGTGCTCTGGCTGTTTTGCTTTATGTGTGGTTCTTGCACAATGAGAGCCTTGTGCTTGTCAGGCATAAATGGATCATCCTTTCATCTAACAATATTTTGTGGCTGATACATGAATTCAGCTAGCCAAAGAGTGCCAGTGCTTGTGATCTTCCTGTGCTCTGATTTTGAACAGGTGAGCCACACAAAAAGCTAAGGAGCATAAAAGAAAGGGAACATGAGGCATAAAGATGATGGGGTGGTTAGGTGCAAGCTTGGCTTCCTTGCAAGGTTTATCTCAGCAGTTCTGAGATGCTTCTAACAGTAGGATATTGTGAAGGCCAGCCAGACCAAGGGTTTCTGCAATATCCCAGATGTATCTGTCAGATGACATTTCCAAGCATGCTTCACACCTAGGCAACGTGGTTGATCAGGAACATGGTTTTCAAGATGATATCAAGGAAGAGGCTATAACACTCTAGGCTCGAACAATTAAATTGCTGGAATGAATCAGAGTGTTCTTATAAATTATGATGATCACCTGGAATATGAGCCTGAGTCAGTCTGCAGTCTATGGTGTATAACCTCAGTGATTTCTGTTAGTGAGATTTTTTCAGATTTCTGAAGGGTACTTATATCTAATTCTTTCTCCAAATGTCTGGCTTAAACAGTTCTTTCCAGGAGAAGGACATGAACAAAAGTTCATGTCTGAAAATGTGTTAGGGGGAAAGACTGAACATGTTCTACCTTGTACAGGTCAATAATTAAGTCTTATGTTACTTTGATATATTAATGTTATCTGCCTATACATGTGCATTAAAAAAGTTCCTAGGGTTGGGGTTCTTTTTGTTGTTGTTTTATTTTTGTAGTGGTTGTTGGTTGGTTGGTTGGTTTTGGGTGTTTTGGGGTTTTTTTTGTTGGTTGGTTTTGTTTGTGGTTTTGTTTTTTTTTAATTTGTTTTCTAAAACTGGTCAGATTACAAAACTACTTGTAAGTTTCACCCATATTTAACTGACTCACATATGTGGAGATCTTTTAGCCTAAAGAAAGGGATGCACTTCTCTGATCACTTGTGCAGTGATAGACTCCAATTATAAAATGGGCATACAGAAATGAGTAGAGGGTTAAAGGTGGTGCAGGACAGTCAGAATTTGCTCATGCACAGAAGATCAGAGCATCATCCTTGTAAATATTATGTAAAAGCAGATAATCAGGACAGGCAAAATGCAGGACTGTGGTCTTTCAGTAGTTTCTAGTAACAGGGAGAAGACCACAAAAGGTAGTCCATAAAAAGTTTCTGTGTTATGAGAATAATGATCACCTATAGATCTCTGGCATTTGAGGTACATGACTTCTGTTCCTACTCATCAGTCCTTATCTCATCTGAACTCTGATCAGTTCTTATCTCTCATTGGAGGAAAACCTTTGTTTTCCTCAAAGCAAAAGAGTACTTGTAGAATGATCTTTGAGATTTCTATTCAATGCGTAGAACCATATGCTCTGCATGCGTGTGTTCATACTTTTTACTCGTTCAAGTGAGTGTCTTTATGTTACATGTAATATGGAGATAGAAATTTTCAGGAGTGGGGTTCCACATGTTAAATCTGGAAAGGAAATTTGTCTCTTCTCATCACCTAAGAAGAAAAAAAATATTCTATTTTTCCCTGTGTTGTAGAACATAACATAATTTGGTGCAAACAGTGACATCTTTTATTGCGATTTTTTTCATTTACAGGTTTATTTGCAAGTATTCTTGCATAAGCTGCTTATTCATGAACAGAACACTCTAATGAAATAAAAATTCTGTAAATAATTCTTAAAACATCACAATTAAGAAGTAAAAGTCTTTGTATATGTGGTTCGTAAATCATAGCTTATTTGAAAAGAAGGGCAATGTTTTAATTTGTGCAATTAAACACTGCTATTAAGCAATTAACCATATAGGCATCTATCTCTGGTAATTGTTGTTGTTTAAACAAAGACAAATTGCTTTCCTAAGAACAGAATTTTGCTATTGGCTTCCCTACTGCTTTTCAATGGAGTATAATGTACTGGAAGTTACATATAAGAAAAGAACCAGACTGATTGTTCATAATATTCCTAACTTAGAGGTGATTTAACAAAAGTATTTTCCTTATTAGCTTAAAAAATATATTTCTGCAATAGAAAGATGATTATTTTCTTCATTACAATTATTGTTCTCTGGTAATGAGCAATGTACTTGGAAAATGAGTATTTAATATGTAACCAATTAGCAAAAAAAATTAAGTCAATTACCAAACACAATTTCAGTTAAATGTTAATTAAATTCAAAGGTATTTTTAATAAGATTAATGTGGAGAAAACAAGAAAAAGTGTCAATTTGGCCTCAGTTTAATCTATTAATCAAGAACAATATCTGTTTTTTATAGGCATATTTATAACAGTATTTATAATAATGGTTAATTTAGCATTCAGGAGTTCAATTTATAACCAAAGGGCTTGAAAATTCAGTTTAGTCTGCTGCTTATGTAGCTCAACATAAGTAAAAGATATATTTCAAGGCAAACATGTGCTTGGATATACCTAAAATGTGCTTGGATATACCTATTTTCCATACCATGCACCTGAGCCTGTAAATATTGTCTCATAATATCAGAGTACTTCTCAGAGTAAAATTATCCCTGGCATATTGATTATCCTCTATCAAAGACCACACTTTGATTGTTGTGACATAGAAATAACCCAGCTTCTCTGAGGAGATCAGCATTTCCAGTTGATCCACAAAATATCCCTCTGTTTGGATGTGGTTAAACAGCTTAGGTACAGTGAAAGGAGGAAAAAAAACTCTCCACAGCAGGTAGCTCAAGAGTACTTACAGCTATTAAGGGCTTGCCATCTCCTTCCACTGAGATATTCTCACTAAAACTCTTAAAGATGACTTTGAAAACCACTACAAGCTTTCTTCTTTCCACTGTTTTCCTTAGTGGTCCTAAGTTAGGTATTCCCTAAAAAGTGAGTACTATAAAATTAACAGAGTACAAAAAATCAGGGAAAAAATTATTTGGACAGAGTTGTCACATTAAATATCATTTACATAATGAATAATTTGTCCCAGTTTAGATCTTACAAAGACATAGTGAAAGACCACTGAGCTATATTGTATTCTTGATTTGGGTAGCTCTGAGTTTGTGCTGTGTTTCCATAAGAAGAGGGGGATAAGTGGGTTATTGAGAGAAAGGTGAGAAAAAGAGATTTCTAATTGCCATGTTAAAGAACAGACCATACTTACAGGAGAAATAGAAAGGTGTAGAGGGCAAAGAGAGAGAAAGAGAGAGAGAAAAAAGTTGCTGCTTAGAGGTAAGAAACTATGGAGGGAGTGGGATATGGCATCAAGGAGCAGGTTCTTGTAGTCTGGTCTCCAAGGACAGGTGAAAAAAAAGAAGGGAATTTAGGAGGACCAAGTGTGAATGAGGAGTGTATCACATGTAAATGGTGCCTAGGTGCAATGACACATGGGCAGAGGGAACGTTATGTATGAACAGGGATTTTTTGTTAGTTTGTTGTTTTGTCTCAGCCTGTCCTCACAGCTTGGAGTTTCCTCCATGATGAAGAAAAATACTTTATAATTTAGTTTTCTATGATGAATCTTTCTTTGTATGAAGGTTTGGGGTTAATAGTTGTTTAGCTTTGCCTGTGAAGATTCTGCAGGAAAAGATCTAGAAAAAGCCCACAACAGAACACTATTTGAGTAGTAGTCCTGTCATAATCATCCAGAGACTTATTCACTGAAGACTTGGCCTGATACAGGTAATTATTTATTGGGCAAATTTTATGAGCTATTAATGAAGTAGAACACCTGAAAATCTTATTAGTTACATTAGCAGATAGACCTGTTATACCACAAGAAACAAGAGGTTCAAGCTAGTAGAGAACTTCCATGATTAGAAATGCATTCAGCATGTCTAGAAGAAAGGCTGTAGAGCTCTGAAAGGGGTCTCAGCTGATGAAAATGTGTGTCAATGGAAAAGTTTTCTGAGACTCTCAAGACCATTGAAAATTAATGAATAGATGAATAGAATAATGAATGTGGTAACATTGGCCAAATGTTTCAAAATCCTGGGAAGATTCCTGTTTGGCTTCATGGACTTATGTGCATCGAGTTGGAGAAGAGAGACTTCAACACCTTCAGGGCTGGCTGGGAATTTATTTTCCCCCAGCCACTCTGGCAGTCACACAGCCCATTGTCAGTGCTGAAGAAGACATTAAACATCTCTGCTTTAGTTACATCCTTATTTGTAAGGTGGCCAATGCCACTAAGTAACACTTCAACATTATACCTGATCCTGCTTTTGCTGCTAACATATTTTAAAAAGATTTCTTTTTTTTCCATGTCCTTCACAGTGCTGGCCATCTTGAACTCTAGTTGAGGTCTGTCTGCAGGAGTTTTCTCCCTGCAGTGGTGAACAAGTCCTCACACATTGCCTGTCCTTGTTTCCAATGTCCATGCACTTTTTTTTCTACCTAAGTTCTATAAAAAGTCCCCTGCCCAGCAGTATCAGCCTTCTTTCCCTCCTGCTTTACTTCTGACATTTTGGGATTTCCTGATTCTATACTCATAAGAGATGGCTCTTTAAAAATGATCAGTGTTCACACTCCATCAAGAAGTCATCTTCAATGTGCTTCAGAAATTTCCTAGACCTGTTTGTGTCCATTGTGTGATATTCCCAACTATATACAGGAAGTTACAATCACCTATAAGGACAAGGACGCTGCTCTAGAGATGTCTCTTAATGCAGAATAATTCATCAACATTGTCATTCTGACTGGGTGGTTGATAATACACTCCCACAACAACATCTCCTTTTTTGCTTTCATCCTTATCCTTACCCAGAGGCTTTCAACCACATCATTGCCAACTGTTAGTGCCATGCACTCCAAATTCTCTCTTATATACAGGGCCACCCCTTCATCTTATCCCTTCTGAGGAGCCTTATAGCCATCCATCATGGCACATTAATTACTTATTCCACAGAACTTATTCCATGAGGTTTCCTTATGTCAGTGATGCCATAGCTCTGGGACTGGCCCAAAGTTTCTAGTACCTCTTGTTTATTCCTTAATCTGTAACCAACAGTAAAATGATATTTGAGATACGCTCCAGTGTACTCAGCATATCATGAAGCACACTGAAGGACCCATCTAGCACAGCTTGCCTCAAATTTTTGCATGCTTCCTCCAGGCTTATCTCTAGTGAACATTCTTCTATCCTTTTCCCCCTTTCAAATCTAATTCAAATCTCTTCCTCTGAACCCTGTTAACTCTTGCACAAAAATCCTTTTGTTCCTTAAGAAAGAGGTGCGCTGCACCTATTGTTAGCAGACCTGGAGACATATAGATTTTTAAAGGTCCCTTTCAACCCAAGCCATTCTCTAGTTCTATGAATCTTAGATTGGAAGACCAAGAAAAACTGAAGGTTTCCAAAGAAAAGAAGGTATGACTCAATCTACAGTGTTATGTTTGCACACTCTTTATCTGCTTTGGTTTCTATGTGGGACAGCTTTGGTTTCACTTGAGCTTCTTATTAATACAAGGGTCACGAGGGTAACTAACAAACTATCTTTGTGATCAGAGTTCTGTATGCAGTGTTAGGTTTGCACACTCTCTAGGTGTCCATCTCACTTTTCATCAGTGCAGATTTCTATGGATTTTTAGTGTTGCCCATAGTTACTTAAGCGGTAGAAGCTTATAATTCAATCCTAGTGGTAATCAAGTTTCAGCCAGATGGATGTACATCTTTAGTACAAAGAATGATTTCTTGAAAAAATTCATAAAGGTTAATTTAGGATGGCATGTATAAGGATGCCAAGAGCAGTTATCCCTTCCTGGTGGGATAAAGAAGTAACAAAAATGAGAATCCACTTAGGTTATAAAAGAGTTCCTGAATAATGTAGAGAAAGACACTCAGACTGGGAACGGCTTCAAAATGGAAGAACTTGTAGAGGGAGTGAAACACATTTCTGCCTAATTTAGAGGAGGAGAATGTTATTTTCTCACTTTAAAATGTGTAACAAAAGTATGGACATATTCCTTGTTTAATGGAAAATACAAAGATGACATGAAATTTCACTCCTGTTATGATAGGACCTACCAGGTCCTCACTAGGAGAAAGAACAACTTACAAAGAAAATTGTGGAAGAATATCATTGACTTGTATGGTTTTTGCATAAAAACTCAAGCATGTTAATTCTGTGTATATGTAAAAATACACAATTGTATATGTAAAAATACACAATTGTATATGTAAAAATATACAATTAATTTAAGCACTGCAGCATTCAGGATCTAAGTTTCAACTTCTGAATTAGTCCTTTGAAACACTGCTTGAAAAATAGAATATAATTGTTTTGTGAAGTAAAGGCTAGCTATGCTAGGACTCAAGTTCAGGATTTAGGAGTCAAAATGAATCACCATCTACCATGTATGTTGGTTTCAGGAATATAATGAGGAGAAGATCTGGGGATTTTACATATTTAATATAAAATACAACTTTCTATATCATTGGTAAGATGGACACTCTAATACTGGTTGGGGAATGCATATGGAATTCATAAGCCAGACATATCCCATTTTTGTGTTGTATTCTGAAAGTATCATACATCTTTGTGTCTTGTTCTCCTTTTGTGTATTCATACTTACAGGATAAGGACTTTATATTTAAGACTGTTGACCATAGTCTTTTACACCTCCTTTATATTGACTTATATATAAGAAACCCATTTTTTTTTCCTATAGGTCAAAAAACTTCATCCTGCTCCCTCAGATTCACATTATCACAGTATCACAGTGTATTAGAGGGACATCAAGAGAGCACTGGGTCCAGCTCCCCTGTCAAAGCAAGATCACTGAGGGTAGTCTGCACAGGAATGCATCCAGGTGGGTATACCTCCCTGGGCAGCCTGTTCCAGTGCTCATTATCCTCACTGTAAGGAAATTTCTCCTCATGCTGAACTGAAATCTTCTATGTTCAAGTTTGAACCCATTGTTTCTTGCCTCATTACTGTGCACCAATGAAAAAAGCTTGGCCCCCTCCACTTGATATCCAACCTCAGATATTTATACATATTGATGAGATCCCCTCTCAGTTTTCTATTCTCAAGACTAAATAACCCCAGGGCTCTCAGGCTTTTTTCATAGGGGAGATGCTCAAGTCCCCTAATCATCCTTGTGGCTCTCTGTTGGATTCTCTCCAGCAGTTCTCTGTCTTTCTTGAATTGGGGAGCCCAAAACTGGACACAGTACTCCAGGGCAGAGTAGAGAGGTAGAAGAACTTCCCTAGCCCTGCTGGACACACTTTTCTTGATGCACCCCAGGATCCCATTGGCTCTCTTGGTCACAAGAGCACATTGTTGTTCCATGGAGAACTTGCTGTCCACCAGCACTCCAAGGTCTTTCTCCATGGAGCTGCTTTCCAGCAGGATATCCCCTAACCTGTCCTGGTGCCTGTTGTTATTTCTCCCCAGGTGCAGGGCCCTGCACTTGTCCTTATTAAACTTCATGAGGTTTGCCTGCACCCAGCTCTCCAGCCTGTCCAGGTCACATTGGATGGCTGCACAGCCTGACAGGGGTCAGCCAACCTCCCCAGTTTTGCATCATCAGGAACTTGCTGAGGGTACACTCAATCCCCTCATCCAGATTGTTGATAAAGATATTGAACAAAGCTGGACCAGTACCAGTTCCAACTCCTCACATCTCCTGCCCTTTCAATCTGCACTGCCATTCAAATTCCTGCTTTAAGCCTACTTGTTTGGTATATAATGTCAAAACCCAGTAAAAATACATAAACTCAAACATCTTGTGTCTTTCTTTCCCCATCCTCTGGTTTTTTTCCTTTTGTTTTTCCATTACTGCAGTCATGTGTTCTGTGTTCTTAATTCTGATGACACCTACCTCCATTTCCAGTGAAGCCATAACTCTTATAAGAAGTCAGAGCTTTTAAGGAAAGAATTAGAATCCTCAGTTTTAATTTTTATTTTTTACTGCATAATCCACATTTTATTGATTCTTTCTACAATGTTTCCATGTTTGCTATCACATATTTTACAGTTAAATGACTTTTGAAATTAAGAGATCTCCAATCTTTGTATGAATCTTGTATTTTTGTTTCCTGGGGAATGTGTCACGTGTTAAATTTCTTCATAGTACCTCATCTGAGGGTATGCTTTTGATTTGTACTGAAAACAGTGTTGGTAATACAGAGATGTTTTAGTTACTGCTGGGCAGAGCTCCACAGAGTCAAGGCCTTTTCTGCCCCTCATACCTCAGCAAGCAGGGTGAGGGTGCGTAGAAAGCTGGAAGGGGACACAGCTGGTACAATTGACTAAAACTGACCAAATGTTACAGTGGAGAGCTGGAATCCCCCTCCCACATTAACAATAACCAGTCCAGAAGAAAATGAAGTTGTATTTGCAGGCAAAACTACAATCTATGGTGAAATGCAATGAATATGTACAAGTATACACTGTTCACAACACTTACAAATATGTACAATCAACAGAAAAACACAACAAAGCCCCCTGGCCCCCAGAGGGGCTGTGCTTCTTTTCCCCAAGGGGCTCCCACTTCTTCTCCCTGCCCGCCCCCGACCCCCACACCCCCCCGCCCCCCCCTTTCCCAGAGCAGGCAAAAAGGGAAGAAAGCCAAGAAGCAGAGAGAGGTTTGTTAAACTTAGCTTGTCAAGGTCAGTATGTGGGTGTGTGTGTTATCTCCAGCCAGCAGACTGCTCAACAGAGAAACACCAGACAGAAAGACAGAGAGAAACTGCCTATACCTTTTTTTGGGTACTGACTCTTAAACATTTCTCTCTCTCCAATGGAAGTGTTTAAAATAATCATTATTTTGCTTGCTTATACCCAATAGTGATTTATTTACATTCTTTCACTTTTCTGCTCGAACTTTGTGAGAAAAAATTAAAGGCATAGCCTTAAAACCACCACACCAAAGTAATATTTCATACCAGAACATGCCATGCTCAACAACAAAAGCTGTGCAGACGTTTGGAGTGATGACATTTGCCTTCCCAAGTAACCGTTATGCATGGTGGATCCCTGCTCATCTGGAGTGACTGAACACCTGTCTGCTGATGGGAAGTGGTGGACGAATTCCTTGTTTTGCTTTGCTGGTTTGAGTGGCTTTTGCTTGTATGTATTGGGCTGTATCTCAACCCACGAGCTTTCTTACTTTTAATTGTTATTTCTTTACCCTATTTCACCAGGGCAGAATGAATGAGAGGCTGTGGGGGCTTACTTTCAGACTGGGGCTAAATCACAACATATGGGAAAGAATTTTTACTTTTATTTTTTTCAATAGAGAGCTTAGATTGCATTCCTTTAAGATATCTAAGCACTCCATACTTTCTAGACCCAAGTAACTGAAATGGTGCAATTGAAACAATTCCCCAAACAGCCTAATAAAATTATGTTGCTGGGTTAGAATCTCATTTATGTTTCTCCTTTCTTTTCTTCCCTCTTCTCTCTGAAAAAAAAAAAAAACCCAAGAAAAAGAATAGTCAATCTTTATTACCCTGATTTTATGAGTAGCATAGGGGATGTGCAAATGAAAATCCATTAAAACATCCATATCTTCAACAAACCAAATACGCTGCAGCTATATTTCCAGTGGTCAGCTTTAATTGTTCCTTTTACATTTTGTGCAATATATTTTTACAGGGAAGCTATCACTGTAGTTGTTTTAAAAAAAAATCAATACAACTTGAATATACATTATATTGGGTATTTATATTCATGCTTTCTTTTTTTTTTCCCCTTTTATTTTTCTTCCCCTTGGAATTTTTGGAAGCAGCTTTGCTCTGGTAATCTTCATCCACCCCCCTACTCTGCTTAGATATTTTTAAATTCCAGTCACCATACAGTCAGAATTTGCAGGTGGTACTCAGAGAACTTTTTCCCCTCTAGCTAGCTCTGGAAAGGACAATGCAATTAATAACAGATGGTATGGAATGACCACGTCCTTGAGAGAATGCCTTATTGGCACCTACTGCTAATTGTATCACATATAACACAAGTAAAAGCATAATAAATCTGAACAGGGGGACATTTTATGCAAGAGCTCCTCTCCCTTTCCAGACGGTAAATTGCTCAGCTCTTGAAATATCTATAACCTTGTAATACCCAACTTGCATTAGCTTAATTGCCTTTTTGTTTTTCTTCTTCCCTTCCCTTCCTTGCTCTCTCCCTCCCCCCACCTTTATTTTTTTTTACTTTTTTTGTTCCCTCAGTCTGTAAAAGTAATTCTGTTTTGTTACTCTACCAGCTTTGGTGTTGCAACAAAAGGATATATGTTTGCAGAACCATTCTGCAGACTTATTGGTAAACTGCCTTTTTAAAAGAGCTTTAAAGAACCTCACTTGATATTAAAACATGACTAAATGCTGAAGATGTTTAATAGAAATCTGGAAGATTATTCTCATTAAAAATGAAATGCAGTGAGCTTCAGATAGATCAACAAATATACTCTATTTCTGAATATGATTGTTATGGTAAAAGAGAAAAACCTTGATGCACAAGAATTTTCTCTTTCTCACAGTAATAAATCACTAGCAAAGAAATCCTGTAAGAAAAAAAAAAAAAAACAAGATAAGATTGCTGAAGCCTCAGATCTTCCTGTGCCTTTTCACTGCTTGGGACTGATGAGAGTCTAACAGCAGGGCTTGCCGCTGTTTGCAGTGGGTAAAGGGGAGATTGCTTCTTGCAGAAGTTCTGCTGGATTTTATGTTATTTTTTTCTACTTACATCAATAATTTCAATCCTGGTTATGGTCAAAGGGGAAAATAACAGATAAGTGAACAGCAGCATGTATTTAGAATGGCTTGGCCAAGATGCCATTTAAAGCACAGAATGATGCTACAGATGTGCAGTGAGCAACATATGCAGTTGCAAGTGAGCTGTCACTGTGCAGCTGACTTTTAAACCTGAAGTATCTCACAGGCTCTCAAGGTACCTGTATGGAGAAGGTGATTTGACAGAGATTAGTCTTTTTTTTTGGAATATTTCAGTAAAACGAAGCAAAGCCGGCAAATGATTATTCAAATCCCACTTGGGCCTGTATCCAGGGTGGAAAGCTATCAAGTCATTACAGTCAGTTCTTGAAGCACCTATTCTGCCCTTCAGGTGTTTCCAGTTCTGTGTCAGATAATGTGGAGAGATCTGGAAAAAGGAGGTCTTCCCTGGGCAACAGTAAGGTATAGTACATTAATGTTAACCCCAGAGTAAAGTCTGTGATGAACTCGTTTTGAGGAATTCCACAGCTAAGTCTCATTTCTGCTAACGAATTTTTGAAAGACCATAGACATTTTGTGGTTTGTTTGGTTTGTTCCTGCTCCCAATTCTGATGTATTTTAAACTGTAAGCTCTTGAATGGTGCCTAACGTGAGGACTCTGGTGTTATTGGAATACATAGAAATACTAATAACTTAATGAATTACTTTGGCAAATACTCTAAAATTCATGTGCCAGTATAAAGACTTCTTTAGGAAAAAAAATTATAGACTCAAAAGTCATTCTTGAGACACTGCTGAAATCTCAGCTAAAATTTATTCCTAGGATTTTGATTCTCTGTGCACTGCACCTTGAAGTGTGCCCTAAAATAACTATGAGTTTGTTTTTTTGGCAAGCTCATCTGACAGTTCCTTGTTATACAGCTTAGAAGAGTGGTTGACTGAGTTCTCTCAGACGTCCCTGTGAAGCCATTGCGGTCTGGCTCTGCAGCCACCTAAATCAGTAATAAGATTCCCATTGGTTTTCTGAGACAAGAAAATAAGTTTGAAAATGTATCTGTATCTATTTTTGGATGTGTATGCAAAGGGGAAAAAAAAAAAAGGAGATGAAATAGTGTTGTGAATAAAATATATTTTGATGCCAAGAAGAAGGCCAAGGGTTGAAGTCAAAGAAGGAATAAAGGAGACAGTATGAAAAATAACTGAAGAAAGAGAAAAAATCTATAGCAGGCTATTTAATGACACAATAACTGCTTAAGTCACCAACTTTTCCAATGAGAAGTGGGGTTTGGAATTTTCCTATTTATGCCTTTGCTATTTTAGTTCATCGTGATGGTATTACTACATTCTGAACCAGAGCTGTGAAATATATCTTGATAATTCTGGCATCACATGCACATCTGAAAATTATCTTTTAAATGCAGAGATAGTTGATCTTATTAAAAAAAAATATGTATAACATCAAGAATGCTACTTAGGGATAAAAAGAAATAGATGTATAACATCAAGAACATTATTTAATTCCCTGAGAGCTATTTTTTTGTCTTTATATGAAGAGTAAAATTAAAAAGGATGCAATAAATTTTATAAAACCTGATAGAAAAAGCTTGTGTATCCAAATAGTCTAGACCTCATAATTAAAAATAGGTAATCAGCATACTTTAGTAACCATGACTGTTCACTTGACATGTAGAATTTAAGCTGTTTTGAAGAACCATTCATTTCCACACAGAGCAGCAAAAAGTTACGGCTACAAGTTCTCCAACTGGCAGAATGTTGTTCATAATCAAAGATAATTTTCTAATTAAATCAAAGTATTGAGAATCCCTCACTACAAAACATTCTTTGCATATCACTGTAGAAAGGGTTTACTTACCATGCCTTGACTTTCCCTTCTGTACTATAAAGATGATAGTATGTTTTTCTCATTAGAACACTGCAAGGTTACACACCCATGGTGTTACCCAGCCCAGTGTTTTGCCACTGCTGAAGTGAAAAGAGTCTGTTCTTGCCTCTTGAAGAGAGATTCTGGATTCTTACTCCAGTCTCTCTTCAGATTGGACATGGGAGCTGACAGACCTTGCTTTCAAGCTGCTCAGATGCTGAACTTAAAGACAAACAAATTAAAAAATGTGAACAGTGTTTTGTAAGAGTTTGTGTTGGGGCTGGAGTTTAATGATCTGAGAGAAGACTGGAAGGGACAGAAAGTCAAATAAGAAAGTAAGAGTATGTAATAAAGAAGGCATGGGTTAGGAGAGAGGGGAGAATTGTACTTTTTTCTTTTGGTCCTAGAAATGTCCTAAATTGTCTTAAGTGCTAAGTGTAGTCATCATAACAGACATCTGTGCAACTGTGATAACATGTTTTTCATGTGCTGTGTGTGTTGGACAACTATATTTATCATGCCATAATTTTCCACGTGTTTAAGTTTGAGAGAAATGTGTATTTATTGTCACCACTAAGAGGCCAGCTTTTCCTATACACCAAATGATATTCACTTCCATAGCTGAAAGTGAGCTTGACCTGTGTAAGAAAGTGTGGAAGAGCATCCTTTGAAGCAGTTGTATTAATACATTCTGCATGGGTGGATGATCAAACTAGCATTTAGGTGTTAAAGTAGGTATTCCTATATATAAAAGACAGAAATTCACTCATAGTTTAATGTTGTAGATGTGGCATTATCTTTGACAATTCTGTCATTTCCTGTCCTTCATGCTTTTCTTTTTCCAATTTATGCTCTAGACTTAAAAGTGAAAGGTGCTTTTCTTAAAGGTCACATCACTTTCTTTGATAATTGCACAGTTTGGGTGGGTGGATCTGTCTGAGATATAAATAATACTTTGTTCAGATGATGGGGAAAAGCTGTCATTTTATTTAACTGTTAAGAATTTCCCAAGTGGCTTCTCTTTCTCTCAATTGCCATGACTCACAGGTACCACACAGTAAGAATGTAGGTTTACTGGAGACACTCAGCAAACACAGCTTTATTTGCTAGAAACTTGCTGTCATTACTCATTACCAACACACAACAGTGTTGTACACTAGCTACTTTCCTGATTTTTAACATTTATTTTCATAAGTGTACTCAGACTTCGTAGCAAATATCCATCAAAGTAAGGATTTATGTTCTTAAACAGGACTTGTCACCTAGTATTTAAATATTCTGAACTTTTCTTCAGACTTTCCTTAAATTTACTTATTTTTCAAGGTGAAATCTTTTTACTTTCTGAAGAAGAACATAGGAAAAGTATAATTTAGATCACATTCATTGTCTTTGTTGGCTTTGGTCCATGGTGAGGCAGTATTTTGTTGTTCTTAAATCCTCCAGACTGCAAGGTAGTGGAATGGAACTGTAAGACATAACTGAGTGCTTCTGCATAGCACAGTGCCCAACACTTAAGAGTAAGATAAAGCAGGTTATGCTTTCTCATTCTTTTATACTGTGGTGGTTTGGCCCTGGCTGAGGGCCAAATGCCCACCAAAGCCACTCTATCCCCCTCTTAGATGGATAAGGGAGAGGGAAAATATAACAAAAGCACAGGAGTCAAGACAGAAGCAATTTAACAAAATGCAAAGCCAAATCAAGGGTCCCACACAGAAGCAAAAGCAAACTACTTCCCATCAGCAGATGGTGGCTGGTCATTCCCCAGGAAGCAGGGCTCTACTACACATCACAGTTGCTCCAGAGGACAGATGCCATCAACGAACGTAGCCACACTTTCTTTCACTCAGCTTATATGACTGAGCTGATGTCACATGGCACAGAATACCCCTCTGGTCAGTTTGGGTCAGCTGGCCCAGCTGTGTCCCCTCCCAGGATCTTTCCCACCCCTCAGCATACTCTTAGGCTTGGGGAATGTTGGAAAATTACAGCCTTGGTGCTCAGTTCAGCAGAAGGCAAAACAGTGGTGTGTTATCAACACCCAGCTACAGCACTGCAAAACACTAGAAATGTTCTGGGAAGAATTAACTCCTCAGGGCTCAGGGCATAACAATGTAGAAGTTATTGGTTTTCATGAAATCTAAGAAGAAGCATTAAAAACCAAGGCAGGGATGAATTCAACGCATTGCAAAATATGCTGTTGCAATGTCAAGCAATCAGCAACCCCTAGAGGACTTGTAAGCCACAAGCTGTACTTACATTGCTGTATTTGGAGTTTTTGAAAGCACCTCTCTTCCATGTATGAATTTGTCTAATCCACTATTTAAACCCATTTTGTACTTCTGCTACCCAAAACATCCTGTGCTGGCAAGCTCCATAATGTAATCATGAATTTGTCTTTTTGTTTTGTTTTGTTTGCTTAATTTAAGCTTTATTGGTACATGCTACTTCTCGTGTTATGAGATGGGGTAGCTTAGTCTGGAAAAGAGGAGGAAGACAGGGCAGACTTGATTGCCCTCTACAACTACCTGAAAGGAGGGGTTACAGCCAGGTGGTGGTCGTTATCTTCTCCCAGACAACCAGTGACAGAACAAGAGGACACAGTCTCAAGCTGCACCAGGGGAGGTTAGGAAGAAATTCTTCACAGAAAGGGTGATTGGCCATTGGAATGGGCTGCCCAGTGAGGTGGTGGACTCACTGTCCCTGGAAGTGTTTAAAACAAGACTGGATGTGGCACTTGGTGCCATGGTTTAGTTGATTAGATGGTGTTAGGTAACAGGTTAAACTTGATGATCTCTAAGGTCTTTTCCAACTTAGCTAATTCTGTGATTCTTTGTAGCAGTACTGCCATGTAGCACACTTTCTCTGGGTATTAAATCATTGCTGTATACTAGAGGCTATGCCACTTGATAGATCCTAAAATCTGTTGTAGGCGCAGGTCTCAGCTGACATCCAGGGAAGATTTGTGGAGTCTCCCTCTCTGGAGATATTCAAGACCCACAGGGATGCATTCCTCTGTGATCTGATCGAGGTGATCCTGCTCTGGCAGTTGAACTAGATGATCTTTCGAGGTCCCTTCCAGCCCCTAACATTCTGTGATTCTGTGGGAAACGGAAAACATTTCATATTTATTTTTGTTACCTTTATATGTCTCTGTCTCATTTTCTGAGCCATATTCTTTGAGAGTTAACGCTTGCCTGGTAAACTTCTCTTGTATAATTGCACTGATGCAAGCTTACATTTGTGTCTATAGGAGCCAAATTTTCACAGCAATATCCTGTTTGAAGAAAGAAATATGCTTTTGCTGTCTTTTCCGTGTCCCTTGCTTTTCCTTGATATAGAAGTCAATTCACAAAAATCTGTTCTTGGAAGGAGCCATTGCTATTCCTGTGGCAGGACTAGAAGAGCCCTGGGATTCTGCTAACCTGACTGGAGAGAGTACTGTGAGGTGCACCACTGGGCTCTCAGGGTGTGGAGAGGATTTACTGAAAGATGAAGAAATGCAAAAGATACTGAGCAAACCACTACATGATGCCATCTGTTTCCTTGTCCAGGCATGTAAACTTGCTAAGGCGAATGAATTTATGACGAGTGGCAACACTTTGCATTTCAGATCTACTCTCTAGATTCATGCCAGAAGGAGACAACTTTTCAGATGTAGACACTTAGTAAGATCTAAACAAAACAAAAGTAAAGCAGTGATTTTTATATTTATATAAAGGGTCTAAGAACCAAAAGTAAAATTCAAAAAAAAAAAGAAAAAGAAAAAGAAAAACAATCTATAATGTGAAAATTTGTAGAAAGGCTAGTTCCTTACACTGTCAACTAAACTCTTGTTTTGACTACAAATCCCAAAATGTGTATTTTTTTGTTTGTTTTCTTCTTTTGTAAACATTTAAAAATACGTATTGCATTCTTTACTTTTGACCCTCCCCATGAGATTCCTTATCTTACATACCTCTTGAGTCTTTCAAGAAGGCACACCTAAACAAATGTTTTAATAATGATAGTATGTGTTTTCTTACCTTTTTATCTCTCATTCTGTTTGTTTATTTTTCAAATCTATTATCACCAGTTCTAGTTCACCTTTAATTCTTCCCTGGCATTTAGCAACTGCTGAAGTTAAAAAGCAAATGGAAGTATTTTCTAAAGCTCTATGTAAGAAAAAAAACAAAACAAAACAAAACAAACCAAATGAAACCAGTCTATTAGTTCTTCCTCTTTCCTCGTTAAAGAGGAAATCTTTCAGTGTCTATGTTAATGGTATAAGTATATGGATGGCTTGGCTACTTTCATGGCTCAGAGTTCAGACAAATCTTTGATATCACTATGCTATCACTGCATTAAAAACATATCCTACTGCAGAAGAAATAATTTAATTTCTCTTTCAACTATGATACCTGTCAATAAATTTTAGGTGTACTAACCAAATTAACTTTTTTCTAAGTATATAATTTCAGTTCCTTCATGTGTTTTTTTTCTTAAAGCAATATTTCACCATGACAGAAAAAAAATCCTTTGTGCTTCCCTCTAAGTAGAACATTTGAACGTTGAACAAAGTAGAACAATCCAATGTTTAATTGGATTGGAATATATTGGATTGGACTGCTCAAAACATCACTCAAGAAGTTTTATTGCAAAGATACACTAGACCACTTACATAATTTCATGTAAGAAGTCTTAAAGTCAATCACATATTTACATATTTTCTTGAATCAGTATCATAATTAAATATTGTTCTGGGTCATGATCCAAATAACAGTGAACTAACAGAAGAGACCACTATTAACCTGGATAATAACTAAATTATGTATTTCATACGTGCTTCAGGCTCATATTATTTCATAGTATCACTTGGTTCTATTTCATGTTAAAGATCTTCATCAGGTTTAATGGAATATATTTGGATTATTAGCAGTCCATGTATTTTGCCATTTTCAGAAAGCTTCAAAAGCAAGGAAAGTATTTTAAAATCATTAATAGATCTTTTAAGAATGAGGGAAAGTTCTGTATCTTTTTTGGCCAGGCGCCTCACTGAGGACATTTCCTTGTCAGAAGAAAACGCCAAGAAGTAGTATTGTCAATGGTACTTGTAATTGAGAATATTTATTGTATTATGCTGTTCTTGTCAGCCGCTACATACAGGCTTATCATGAGTGCCTATTATTTTTTTTTGTAACAAGCACAGTAGATATTTTTTCATGAAACTGAAAAATGTCAGCTCAAATATCAACTTTGGAGGAAAAAATAACTATATCAATTCTTCTTTTGGGAAGCAAAGATATGCAACAGAGGTCTACAATGACCCTGACAGTCTGAATGCCTCAACTTTCTTTATACTGAAGACCACTTCCTAATGTCAGCTGGAATATTTCTAGCTGTAGTTTGAATTCCTTGAAGGAGGGGTTTAGGATCACGACTGGATGAAAGGATGTGATTTTAGTGGAAGCTTCCTTAATTTCCTGTTCAGCTACAGTCAAGTTTTTCCGTGTTTTCTCCCTATCTCCTAGACACCAACTGATCTAGAAAAGATATTGCTCTTTTCCTGTGTTAAAGGGAAAAGTCCTTATTGAACCTATATGCTAGTAAACACTAAAAACCTGGGTTTGGTCCATTTCCACTTCTTTAACATCTATCATTCCAAGTGGAAACTAGACACTTTGAAATAAAATAAACCACCTATAACTCTCAATTTCCCCCTCCCTTCCTTCCAGTTCCTTCTTTCCAGTTCCTTCCTTCCTTCCTTCCTTCCTCCCTCCCTCCCTCCCTTCCTTCCGTCCTTTCTTTCTCTCTCCCTTCCTTCCATCCTTTCTCTCTCCCTCCCTTCCTTCTGAGTTCCTTCCTTTCTTTCCATGTATTTTTAATTTTTTATTTTTTAATGTGAAGTTCCTGAAATGCATGCCTGTATTTCTGTGTATTTATGTATTTGTACATCATTCTGGGAGTTTCCTTAAAGCAGAGTTTCTTTACAATAAAGACTCCATGTAGCTTCTGGTAGAAATTAGATTGTAGGGGTGAAGCTGCTAGAATTTAGACCTGATCTGATGCAAAGCACATAATATTGTTATGGCTTACATTTTTTTTTACATTTAATTGACTAAGGATATTCAGTTTTATTTATATTAACAAAATGGACTTAGATGGGAGAAGAAACCCCAGAATCTAACATTTTAGCTATAAAATACCATGCAAATGATGTACAAGGACATAACTGGGATTTTATGATTTCTTTATTTTAGATAATTTATTATTTGTAATTGTGGTTTCTTTGCATATAAACTAGCACATGCTTTGCTTTGATTTCAGATCTGTTTTCATTTAATGAACCTTACTGTGCTAAAATATACTGACTTGCATCTTGGTTAAATTACAGCGAAGGCTGTGCTAATGAGATTTATTCCATGTCACTTAAATGATGTATTTTCTTTGTGTTATATAGCTTTTCAGTTTAAAAGACAGAATACCTTTCTAGCTCAGAGAATATACAGTCCGTAGGCTTTAAAGCATATCAGAGGGTTTTCAAATGCCAACAGAGCTGTCTTTTTGCAGATTTATTATTAGAATTCAGGCAACATTTCAGAGAAAGGGAGGTGGGGAAAAACAGGTTGCTGTTTAATATTATTTATAGACTAGCCTTGGCATATCCTTCAAGCTCTGTAAACCTTGCCAATATGCCACTTGTCAAGCACATCAGACCTTGTGTATCAACAGTAGGCCAAAATACTTTATACAGTTCAGATATTCTGCTGTAAAAAAAAATGAGTAGGGGAAAAAAAAGTTTAGTGAAAACACAGTCTTAGTTAACTATTTTCTAGGAGAATTTTTTTTCTCTTTATAAGGCAATTATTTCTCTGTTAGTATCGTTTAAGTTCCATAAGTGATAAGATGTTTTGGGTGTTTCCTTTTGCAAATGTAGAAATAGAGCTGAAGATTGTGAATTACCCCACAGGTTTACACTGTCCATATTTCTCCCTGAAAATCCATCTTGTGACTATGTAATAATTAATAATTGACAGTATTAAAAGATGCATGAAGTTTTGCAAGATTCCCTCTGATAGATTTCAGATCTCAGATTTCGTTTTGGCTTTTTATTGATGTTTTGTTGGCTTTGGTTTATGAGAAGCAGAGAAATTTTTTTTATGTGTTTATTCCTATAAATCACAACAAGGTAAAAGTCTAAGAGATTAAATGTTGCTTAAATGCCTCTAAAGAAATTTCATGAAGGTGTGTAGAAGACCTTCTGTTGTGTTAGGCTAACTTCTAATTTTGACCCAAAATCTATTTTTAAAGCACTTAGGATACAAAGAGCAGTACATTTTAAATTTTTGTCCCTTTCTGGTAAAGTACAATATGCCTCCTGGTGAAGAGAGAGTGAACAGACTTTTAGTATTAAGTTATACAATAAATAAAATATATTAAACCATTTGGAAGGTAGGGCATTCTGCAGTATGAGCTCTACTCTGTGGCAAAACATTTGCTTTCATAATTAAACAAATAAGCCTTATGGTGAGTTTATTGCAATGACAGTTCAAGCTCATGGGCTATGATCAAGATATGAAGTGCTAACTATAACTGGAGAATTATAGAAAAAAAAAAATCTGAGTTTTCTTCTAGAACTGCTATTTTGGGTGTTTGACAAGCCATTAACCTTTAGATATCTCTGAGCTGAATGTAAACGTGTAGGAGATAAACTTTCAAGAGAGAAGGTGTGAGTCCAAAAAGTACATTTATTAAATCAGATGCAAGTCAGCTTTAAATTTAATATTTGTAGTAAGTCTTTTCTTCCATATTGCACTGACAACATAAATACCCCTTATTGTGCGAATAAATTCATTAAATACCCCTTTTTTCATACCTGCAGAGAGCTATAAGAGGGCTTTCTATAAATGTAAGTAATTTGGAAGGTAGAGGTTGATACTGGTGCAATGCTCCTCATCCGTAATCTGTCCTACACTTTCACTATCTAAATTATTTGCATACCTGCTTTTCATTCATGTCTTCCTTCTAGTTCTCCACTCATCTAGCATTTTTACAGTGAGGTTTCAGTATTCAAAATTCAGTTCATTATACTAATGCCTTGCATTTATGGCTTGTTCCACACTAGTAGCTGTAATAACAACATTTTTTGGAATAAGATCTAAAAACCCCTGTTCAATATGTTCAAAGAGTGGTAAAAAGATTAAAGACCATAAGTTACCATCCTTCTTGTAAAATATATACATATATCTGAAATTTTCTAAGGAAATCTGAAAGAAAAACCTCTCCATGGCAGTTTAGAAAACTCAAAGCTTTCAGGTTTTAGAAAGTTGCAGGAAAGCAAATGACTAATACAACATCATGGCTTCTGTTAGTTTCTTTCTCAAAATGTCCAGGGTTGTACTGCTTTATCTGGAACACCTTCTTCCTTATGGAAGCTAGAAGAATTTGTGTACTATTCCTCTCAAGTTTTTAACATTTTAGAACTTTTATGGATTTCTTCTCTGCAGATTAACTACTCACCTTTCCTCTTTAGTTTATCTAAATATTACCACTGCTTTCAAATCCTAGTCTCATCTTTTCTCCTGCTCTTTGACAAGCATTCTTTTTTAAACTACTGAAGAAGCTAAAATCTTCAATGCTCTGTGTGTGTGTTGTAGTGCCTAGGAATACTTTCCTACTCATTCTCCGGGTGGGTGATTTATCCACACTCAATTTCTGTGTGGCTGAGCCAAGTACCGAGGACACCAGGTCTGTTTCCCAACCCACTATCCTCATATTGTTGTTTTGATCACAGAATCACAGAATTATTGAGGCTGGAATAGACCTCTGAGATCATCAGGTCCAGCCCATGACCTAACAGCACCACACTGACTAGACCATGTCACTAAGTGTCAATTCCAATCTTTCCTTAAACACCTCCATGGACAGTGACTCTGCCACCTCCCTGGGCAGTCCATTCCAGTATATAATTACCCTTTCCATGAGGAATTGCTTCTTAACATCCAAACCAAACCTCCCCTGGCACAGCTTCAGGCCACGCCCTCTCATCACGCCTGGGAGAAGAGCCCAACACCCACTTTACTACAACTTCCCTTCAGGTAGTTGTAGAGTATGATCAGGTCCCCTTGAGTCTCCTCTTCTCCAGGCTGAACAACCCCAGCTCCCTCAGCCTCTCCTCATCACTTTCCCTCCAGTTCCTTCACCAGTCTTGTTGGTCTCCTCTGGACCTGCTCCAGCAATTCAGTATCTTTCTTGAAGTGAGGGGACCAGAACAGCACACAGCACTTGAAGTGAGGGCTCACCAGTGCTGAGCACAGGGGTGTCCTGCTGGCCACACTATCCTATTGGCCTTCCTTTCCACCTTGGCACAGTGCTAGCTCCTGTTCAGATTGCTGTCAACCAACACTCTCTGCCAGAGGGGAAGGAGACCAGTGGTCAGGGCTCATGTTATAACTCCCAACATCATGTTAAGTACTCTAGACTATCCTGAAAGTTCTAGTCTACTGCAATAAACCCTGGATTCTTGAGAATTCTGTTTGAGGCACTTCTGTGCTGTGCTGCCACAGAGGAAATCATTATTCCTTTTATAATTCTCATGTTTGGCTTTATTGTATCTCTGCTCTGTCAGTGTCTATTGCAGGTGAAACAGTCAGAATTAATATGTAACTGCACAAAAGGAAATTTCATATTGTGCCCTAATTCTAGCAGTGTTGTTACCTTAGCAATTCTTGGAAACAAAACCAAACAAGACACCGGTTATGTGTATATTCCAAGTAGCTAGAAGAAACTACTCTCCTACAGAGACTTTCTTCTGCCACAGAAATATTTCTATCAATGCTGCTTCTTCTCTGTATGCATTTAAAAAATTATGGTCTCATACCAAATCTTGTTTGTTAATAACCTGACTTAGAAAATATTAACTATTCTGTAACAGCTTTTGAGTATTTCCTTATATGTGAACTTGCACTGTGATGTAATTAAATTTGTGTGCTTGCAAGTTCCTAAATGGACCATTTATATAGATATTTATAGAATTTGAATGTGCATTAATACAGGCATACAACTGATTGTGCTTAGTTTTCAAATGCAACTCCTAGGTGCTAATATCTTGTCTCTTCAGATATTAGTAGTTATGGAAGATCAAGACCTCTCTTCTGTCCATCCTGAAAGCAATAGGTGTAGTCCAGTGCAGATTTCTTCCAGATATGATAATAAGAAAGACTATATTATTACTGCTGTACTCAACCAATATTTGTTAACAATGGTATAACCATCTGCACTGCATAAAAATGTGTTATTAAAGCAGGCCTTTTCTTGAAATGACATCAGCCTTACTGTACACAAATATTAAAGGTCAAATTCAACTCAGCTTCAACATATACCCCTTCTCTTTCTGCTTTACTAGCTTATAAAATGATAGATCTCAAATATTTTCAGAGATTTGAAGAACAGTATTACTTTGGTTTCAGTTGACAACTGGGAATAAAGTGCACAAACAGCCACCATTAAGAAGCAAAAAAATGTGATTATAATGATTAATAAGTCATGGAAAACATATTTTAAGAGGAGCTCTACAGCAAGATTTTGGATTCATTTAAAAAAAAGGATTTAGAGAAGAAAATATAGGCAGGTGCTGTGTAAGATAGTTAAGAAATCTAAAAGCCTTTTTGAGAACCTTTGCTTGTATAAGTCTCTCCTGACTTTGATAATTTTTAATTCCTGCCATGGTTGGTTGCTCAACAGAGGCAGTTGTCACTGTGATAGTTCTTCTGTCTGTGCCTACGTTAATATGATGAAATCCCTTTTCATTTTTCATGCAATCCTGTCTTAGAAATTTCTTCTACAGAGCTGAATCTGGGAAGATTAACACCAGTCTTCACTCACATTGTATTAATCAAAGAAGGAAGAAGAGTTTACCTAGTACTTATCTTTAGCATGTGTGAGTTTATTTATTTCTGCATATTTTCCTAATTAGAAAAAATAGAGACAGATACATTAGGCATAATATTATAACCATCATTTGGTACAAATACAAAAGACATAGTAAAAGACAGACAGTCAGTGGGATTACAAATTTTGAAGACTATTTAATCCCTCAGCATAGATTGTCCTTTTTTTATGGTTGCACTGGTCTGAGTTAGAACAGAACTAATTGACAAGCCTCTTTTAAGTGACTATATTTTCTGAAGTTAAGGGCATATTTTCACAGTGTATGCTTCTAGAAGTGATAACAGTCAGAGTTTACAGTTGCTGCCAAGGATTGGTATAGAGGAAGGCTCTTGCTTACAAATGCTGCCTGTGGAGAGCAAGGTCACTGCTAAATCTTGTGTGTCATGTTAGAGTGTCATAAAGTAGAAGGCCACACCTGCAGGCAGAAGCAGACAGGACAAGTGACCCTAAACTGACCAATGACAAATGCCATTCCATGTATGTCATTTACTTCATGTTCAGCATAAAGATAAGTGATCACAAGGGTCAAGCTCTCTTCTTCAATGGCTGTTTTATGAGCAGGGCTCTGTTTCTTCTGCTTTGGATTCCAAGCTGTGCTTTCCTGAAACCAGTTTCTGAATCATGTTCTTGTCTGCCACGGAGTCCAGTATGCCTGTGGCATTAGTGGTGACAGTGACATGATTTCTACAGTGGGGTAAGAGGAACTTGGGATTCATTATTGATTTTTTGTATATTTTCATATTCCATTGTTTCATTAAAGCCATTTGTTTTCCCCTTCCCATCCCATAAGTCTTACTCTGTTATTTTCTTTCTCTTCCATTTTGGGGAAGATAGGCAGGGTAATATAATTTCTCTGTTGGACTGCCCAGC
Organism: Indicator indicator; assembly: GCF_027791375.1. Lineage (NCBI taxonomy): Eukaryota > Metazoa > Chordata > Aves > Piciformes > Indicatoridae > Indicator > Indicator indicator. The sequence continues at coordinate 77,917,177 of NC_072053.1, forward strand.
CAAAACCCTGGACAATATTGAATTGTGATACAATTAAACCAGATGAAGGAGGTGAATGGAATGAATGTCAAAAGTGGAGCTTTTCAACATGATATATGCATAATGAAATTATCCTAATCAGGTCTCATTAAATGTGTTTTGTTTTGTTTTGGTTTGTTTTGTTTTGTTTTTCTACCAGTCGGAGGAGTGGGTTTGGGGTTTTCTTTTGTTCTGTTTCGTTTTTCTTTCTTATGATATTGTCAGTAATAAAGAGTTAACAATATTTAAAATACTGACTGGAAGTATGATTGTTCATATCTTTATTCACATAAATAACAGGTAGGTGTGTTTATTTCAACTGCTGATGTTAAAGCAGCTAAAATTAAGATGATAAAAATCTGTGTGAAAACAGAAATGGTGTATGCATGTGTATGTGTTTGAATTTTCACTGATGTAAGAATTTCACTGCAGCTGCAAATCTGTCTACCATGATATAGTTTTAGGCTATGCCTTTAAAAATTTTCACAGATTTTGAGCAGAAAGTAGTAAAAAATGTAAATAAATCACTATTGGGTGTAAAAGGAAAAATAATGGTTATTCTAAACAATTCCATTGGAGGGATAACTCTCATAAGATTTGGTTCCCAAAACATGTTTCTCTCTTCTTTTCTTGCTTCTTCACTGGGGAGATTCTAACAGGCTTTGCTTACCTTGGCTGCATTGTTTTGTCTTGTATTAACCTTCTCTGCTCTCTCTTCCCTTTTGTATTGGGGGCAAAGGGAGTGGGGAAGAGGGAAAGGAGGATAAGGGAGAGACAGGGAGGCAGGAACGCTGCTTCCCTGGTCTTTTGGCCAGGGGGTCCATATGCTGTTTGTTAATTGTAAATACCTGTAAATATTGTGAATACTGTATATTTGTACATATTCATTGCATTCCATTGTAGATTGTAGTTTGGCTTGTAAATACAGATCCATTTGCTTCCAAACTGAGCTAGTCTGGTAAAGTTAAAGTTGGTGGGGGAATTTTCAACCCACCACATACCAGAAACATAATCTGAGATACAAATGGATGTTTTTATGATAATGCCAATGGTTTCTGGTCATTCCAATAACATTTTCTGCCCCAAACAGCTATGCACCACCAAAATGTACATGAACTCTCATTTGCTGCAGATTGATGTCTGATGAAGATCAGTTCCCTCCATTTCTTCATGCTCTGCAACTTTGGCCTTTTCCCAAAATGATGTGAGAGATCAGAATGGGCATTTTAATGCCCAGATTTTCTAAGAAGAAATGACTGTACAAATCTAAATCTGTGCTATTAGGAATAATAATTTTAAAAATAATTTAAAACAGGATAAATCAGTTCTTCATTTAAGATTATCAGAACACATAACGCTACAAATGTCAAGCTCCGTCTGTAAATGTGGTATGGATTTAGCATAATACTAGTACAAGAAAGTAAAGTTTTTGTTAAATATTCCCAGAAAATAAAGGAAAACATGGATGGGGTTTCACTCACCTGCACTGAGAGCAGTAATGTGCTGAGAGAATTAATACTTGCTCTAGGAACAAGTAATGGAGCTGAGGGAAAAGTGAGGATCTGGTCAGGCTGCAAATTTTGAAGCTGCACAATGAACAACAGCATGTCAATCCTCTGCGGACCTCCCATACTCCTTCTCTGCAATTACTTATACAAGTTTTGCCATTTTTTTTCAAGTGTAGAGCCTCTTCTGTGTCTGTGAATAGGATGGCACAGATAAATACTGGAGTGTAGTCTTCCTGCTGGAGGATTCACGTTTTAAGCTTATAATTGGGTCATCCATCATGTGCTGCAGGGATTTTTTTCCAATGTTCTTTTAAAAAGTTTCTTTCCTGCACTGTTGGTTTGGGTTTTGGTGGGTTTTTTTTTGGGTGGGTATTTTTTTTTTATGTTTCGTTTGGAAATTCACTACTTTGGAGAAGTGTCTGTTTACTTTTGGATTTCTAATGATTAATTGGGAAGTTATGGCACAAAGAAGAAAACACCATTTTATGATATCAATCACCTTTTAAGAAAAACTGCTAAGCTATTCAGGATCTCCCAGGAAAGAGATGGATAAAAGCTGCCTTTCCTTTTTAAAGTTTTAGACCAAATGTATTGCTTTCTATACATTATAAGCTCTGTGTAAAACCAGCCTGTCTCTTGGAGGCAGTGTGAAATTTAATACACCTTGTAGAACAGTTGTGTGAAAAGATTTTGTGCAGTCAGTAATAACAGAATTCACATTACTACCTGAAAGGAGTCAGGATATGCTAGGATATGTGCTTAGGTCATAATTAAAGCAATAATAGAAACACATATTATTTATGTTTACCTCAAAATGCAACATCCTAGCAGAGTTATGAGTAGTCTTCAGCAAAGCAAAATTAAAGTCCACCCCTCAAAAACCTTTTTTCAAGGAAACCTTTTACTACAAACAGCTAAGGAAGAAAAGGTTTAATTGTACAAGTGCCTGGTGGACATAAGGATAGATCTATAGAAGTAATTTGTATATCTGTAAGGAGCAAGTGAGTTTCAACTTGTCTGAAAACAATGCACAATATAAGATGTCCCCTTCCATCAGCTGACTGGAACAGACTCTTTCCAAGGAAATCTTTGCATGCATTTTTTTTTTTTATATTTCTTCCTACCAGTTAAAGAAATGCATTTCAATCATGATAGTAATTTACTGTGCATTTTTAACTTTTTGGTTTAAATGGTTTGTAATTTTTCAGTCTGGGCTTCTGCCTCCTATGGTCAGCAGGGCTAGAGCTGTGTGCACTGATATCTTTCTTTACCTTTTGTGGAACAGGGAATTGCCAAGCATTCAAGATCTAAGATGTATTTCCAAGAAAAACACCATCATGAAAAGGGGAATGTGCATATATACACTGCCATGATCCTAAATGTTGTAGAGGGCAGTGCTAGGTGTCACATGGTAAAGAGAGCAGATATTTGGATGTATTATATAGGATGTTTCTGGAGAAAAGAGTAGGAAGCAGTGCAAAGGCATGTGGTTTTGAATGTGAGGGAATCAGCAGAAGGCTTTACTGTTGCAAAAAGCCTGTGGAAAACAGCTAATGATCTTTAGGATGATGGCATAAAGGACTCAACAGAACTCAGAGCCATGCTCAAGCTGTTGTGTTGGATGAGCTCCTCACACAGGAATCTGTGTTGTCTCCCTTGGAGCTCCATGTTGCAATGATAGATGCTAGAGGACTGGTGTTACTTGCACTTCTTGGTTGTCAAAAATAAACTTGATGTTGGTCATACCTTTCTCCCAGGTAAAATCCCAAGAGGATTTTAAAATTTAGTATCAGGGCAAAACATATGGACAAAAAAAGAAAAATGCCCTGGGCAAACATTGTACAGTGAAGCAGAATCTTTGTATGTTTTTAAGGCAGAAACAACAATAAATTTGACCTTCTTTCTGCATGGACAGAAGAATTTTTGCCTGCAGATAAAATATGAATTTCAATCAAAAATGACAGGTAAAAAAAGACTTCAATATGAACAGGTCTTTTTCATTGCAGAGTTATACAAGGTCCCAAAAATTTCTGCTTCAAACACTTGGTTTCAAGTAAGGCATGAGGTGTGTTCATCAACAAGTCAAAAGTGGAAGAGGTTATACAGATGGTGGAATATTTTGCAAAAACAAAGAATGATACAGAATTCAGAAAACTGAACATTAATTTCAGTAGAGGCTAAAATGCCAACAGCATATAGGGCACTATGAAGAGTTCTAAGAGAGAGGGCAAAAAAGATGCAAAGGTGAATGATAGTTCACAAACTAACCATGAATATATATATATATGAATTTGTTATATAATGGGTTGCTGTAAAATGACATTTCAAGAAAAAAATGTTAATCCATGGTTGCGAAATAATCATGAGGCCAGCTACAAATATTAGCTTACACAGTACTGAAAATAAATTGTTAAAATAGTGGGAATAATAAGGTAGGTTTGTAGCAATTATGAAATTGTTGCATAATTTTGTACCTGGATATGAATCTTTCAGGAGATTTGACAAAGAATTAGACTTAAAATACCATATAAATTTGAAAAATAGCCTGGGTTATGATTTGGGGTTTGTTTTTGTTGTTGGTGGTGGTGGTTTTTTCTTTGTTTGTTTGTTTGCGGGGGTTTTGAGAAGACGGTAAAGAGAACATAAGAAGAACAGAGGATGAAGCTAAAACCAAGGAGAATTGTTTGCAAACTTAAGTTTGATTCTGTCAAGGACTTCAGCCTTTTTTTCTTTGTAGCCCGTTAGACATCTTTTTACTGATGAAAAAATAGGGTCTAAACCTTTAAAAATGAAAAAAATTAGTTAGATGTTTGCATCAATCTGATGGAGGGATAGGGGCAGGAGGAAATGTTTTCCCTGTCTAGAGTTTACAACTGGAAAACATTTTTGTAAACTAACAGAATTCTATGGCGTCTTACCTGGACATTGTATTGAAATGGCTTATTAAGAATAAAGCTCAGATTTCCCGTTGCCTGAGTCAAAGTTTGTTTCTTTTTATGTTCTGCGTTGAGCAGGCTGAAGTTTTTTAAACCAGTGATATTATTACACACATGTAATATATATTATATTGATACATAAGTAAGATATAATATATTTAATGAATATGTTAGATATGTGTATCTGTATGCCTTTATTTATATAATACATAATGTATGTTCCATGGCTACCAAGAACAAGGTTTTGCTGTTTATGCTGCCAATATATGCAATCTGTTTTTCAAATCCGAACAGTCAAACAAAAGTATGAATGGGAACAGTAGCACAAAGAGATTATTACTGATATTTAATATGATTCTGACCATGAAATTAATGTAGATATTCCTGACTCAGTGAGTGTCCTATCCAGTAACCCTCACTGCTTATCTTGTAACTGATATATAAAAATAATATTCCATACAGTAGGTATAAATTCTTACCTTGAAAGATAAAATCCACTTAAAAGATGATGGCTTAGGTATCGCATAACATTAAACCAATGTTTGTTTATTCTCTTGATTCATTATCCTAATTCCAGTTCTCATACAGGTGACCTCAACAAAGCCACAGATCTATATAGTTCAATATTTTCAACTTAAACTGTGTTTATTTCCCAAACTTGTAATTTTGGTCACCAACAATTGCTCACCATGAGCAAGGGAGTAATTACTTTAGTGATTAAACTATCATTTATCTTGCAGCAGCTCTAAATATCTTTACAATTTATTTTGCTATCCATGATAAAAGAAACTCTTTGGTCTTAAAAAATAAACATAATTTCTGTTAATTTCATATTCCTCATTTTGGAAAAGCATGTTTAGATAGAATCATTGAATTATTTCAGTTCAAAATGACCTTTAAAATCATTGAGTGAAACCATTATCTAACACCACCAAGTCTGATGCTAAACCATGTCTCTTAGCTCCGCATCTCTGCATCTTTTAAACACCTCCAGGAAGGGAGATTCCACCCCATTGAGTCAAAGTTTGTTTCTTTTTATGGTGTGTGTGGTAAGCAGGCTGAAGTTAAGAAATCATACAGTGATATATATTACATATGTGCAATAGGTATTATATGTAAATCTACTCTTCTCTAGTTTGAAGCCAACGTGTCTCATCCTATCGCTACAGATCTTTGTAAACAGTCTCTGTCTGTCCTTTTTTGGAGACCCCTTTCAATTACTGGAAGGTTATTAGGTGTCCCTGGAGCCTTCTCTTTTCCAGGCTGAACAATCCAAACTCCATCACCCTGTTCTTCTAGCAGAGGTGCTCCAGTCCCCTGATCATTTTCTTGGCCCTCATCTGAACCTGCTCCACCGCATCCATGTCCTTCCTGTACTAAGGGCTCCAGATCTGGACACAGTACTCCAGGTGTGGTCTCACCAGAGCAAAGTGGCAGAATCACCTTTCTAAATATAGATGTATTGGATCTTTCACCCAATATATTTAGGCTCTCCTGGTGCAACTTGATGCCATTTCCTATCATTCTGCTACCTGATACTGGAAGAACAGACCAACACCCACCTTACTACAACCTCCTTTTCCAGGTAGATGTAGCGAGTAAGAAGCCTTCTCAACCTCCTCTTTTCCAAACAAAACAACCTCAGTTGCCTCAGCCACTCCTGACAAGAGTGTTCTCCAGGCCTTTTATAGGGTTAACATAAATCTGCAGCTTTTATAAGCCTCATTCAAGGCTAGAGGTTGGTAATGCAGACTTTCAGTTGACACCTTCATTTAGTGGCTTCTCATTAGTTTGGAAGAGAGTTAATATGCACCACTACTCAAATACTTCTGAAAGATGACAAACTTAGATCTGCTGTTATTTTACTGTGGTTTATACAATAAATACACTGATAAGACTTGATAATTAAATGCAATTCTGCATCCTTTAATCAAAACACCTTCCCAAACAACCATTGTGTTCCCTCTTCCACTTCTGTTACCACTGCATCCTGTACAGAGATTAGGCAAAGGTAAAGAGATTGCAGAATCAGTGTAAGTTAATAGTTCTGACCTCTCAGGATGTTGTTCCAGTGTTTCACAATCTTCTGCTCTCTGTGCAAAGCTCAATCTCTCCTGCAAATATAATTTTATACACTAAAAGTTCTGAGACTTTCACAGACTTAAGGTGACACAATGACACATAATTCCTAAAGACCCCGATGCTCCATATCTATGTATCTAAATCATTTCATTGTTCACACTTAATAGCAGAACAAATTAGTCATAATCTCAGACTTTGGTGCACATCATGCAGAGACATAGCCATGCTAATATGCTTGCTGATAAAGCAAGTGCTTACTCTGTCAGAGCACAAATCTTATTTTGTCTTTAGTAAAGTCAAGAGAGAGAGAGCTAAGTCTGCAGTAGGACTGCTCACACGATGATACTTGGGAATTTATTAGCAGATCACATTAAATATGAGGGACCCTAGCACTCAAGGTTGGAAAATTAGGATGCAAGAGAGAAGCAACATGTACAAAACAGGAGAATTTTCAGTAAAAACAGATCCATACATATGACAACCACAAATCCCTGTTATTTCTAAACGTGCAGTTGTTCTGAAATCATGACTTCATCCATTTGTTTAGAGTGGTCAGATCCTTCTTAATGGCATTTTCAGCTTGACACTGACCAGTAGCAGGGTGGAGTGATCCGTGGCATGAAGAGCTCATGTTGCTCTAGATGTGACAAGCACTGTGCTTTGATTATAACTGGTGTTGGGGAGAGAAATAATTACACTTCATTTTCACTTCTGGTTCATCATCTGTCACTCTAAATGTAGTGTCAGAGAAAAATATGAATTTCCTTGTCTTGATTTTTGATCAGATATTAGAACAGGTAGAAGTAACTGGCCAGAATGTGACAAATTCCCTCAGGTTTTATTAAGAGAGGGAGGGTTAGAAGACTGAATAGTCTTCACACAATAGGATTTTTAAAGTATCTATTAAATATTTTACTAAATAATCTTCCAGTGCTAGGTTAATTCTGCCAAATATTTTAATTGTATTTTCAAAAGTGTTGTATTCACTGCTACTGTTTCACTATTACAAATACAGTAATTACAAACATCCTGAATTTTTGTATTATTATATTTACTTGAAAAAAATAAATAAACATAAATAAGGATTGTGAGGGAAATGAACAAGATTTTTTGATAATGAAATTCCATGCCTGATTTACAGTGGCAAATGATGTACAAACTATGAATGAATATAATACTGAAGATAATACTGAAATATAATGCAAGTGCAAACAACTGCCAGGTAACTACACTGGTTAAACCAGGAATAAATGTCTCTAGCCTGCCACAAGAAATTTTTAAAAGTGTTACAGAATACCACTGAATATGAAGAAAAATGTCTCCACTACATTTACTGTAAATCTGCACCAGCTGTCAGTGTTCATTTTAGACTACACTTTCTCATATGTTTAATCTAATGCTGTGCTTTCTTTAAATTCCTCTACCTAGAAGAAAGCTGAACAACTAAAACTGTGTAAACATATAATTTCCTTTAGTCAGAATGAAACAAACCAACGATTAACTTAGAATTCCTTTCCCTGTTCTGCTCTGGAGACTCTTATTTAAATGTTAGCACCAAAACTTTTTAAAGCAGCCAACAAATTAAGAGCAATGCCATATATTAAAAAACAGAAAGGCAATGAGGCTTTTATCTTGCTTTATGGTTGGGTATTATTTGCCACTGTCTTAGCAAAATTATCTTTAGACTTCTGTCCACTGTAGGGCAACTTGAAGCATACTGTTGTTTGACTATTTAATCTCTGAGTAGAAAAAATGATTGTAATTCACACCCTCAGCAGAGCTGTTGCACACAATGCCATTTTTCATGAAGTTTTCCATCAAAGTCTTGATTAATCTTTATGTTTCAGATGGCTTTTTTACGTATCCTTCCATTTCTCATTACTCCTAAAATTAATTTTTTTTTTTTTTTTTTTGTTCTCCACATGATGTAATTCATTGTTTTACAAGATTAGGACTATTACCTTTGAATTGTGGCTTAGGTATTTCACAGGTAACTACAGTCTGCATATTAAAATTATTCCCCTGAATTTTTAACTGTGTGTAGTGGTTCTCAAAGTTAGCCTGGCCATTGTGCTGATGCTTGCTAAACAGCTGTTCTATTTCATTCCAAGAGAGATTTCCAATATTGCTGACGCTTTCCTTGTAGAGATATTTGCACATATTTTATCAGTGATATTCAGTCAGACATCTGGTGTAAATACAGATGTTCATCAAAGAGAACATCAGAGCTGCAGCAGGCTAGAGATATTGACATATTCAAGATAGTGGAGAAAATAACGAGATGCATACTCTGTGCTCACCACACAGTATTGTGAGAAATTTGCACCACTGTATTCAAACCAGCTAATTCTACATTTAACCCCAAAATGAAAGCTCTTTATGTCTTACAATCTCAGGTCACTGAGGAAAAAAAAGGGTGACTAAACGATCAAAGAACATGTCGAGGTTTGTCTTTGTCTCGGTCCTTAACTTTTCTCTCTTACCTCTCGAGAAAAGAAGTACCTTGCTTGTTGCTGAGTATTTGACAACTTGACAAATGAAAAATAAAAGAACCCACTTACCGTCTTTGAGAGATGACTATAGTATATTGCTCTGTCATTTGACAGATGATCTGTCCATTACCATGGGAACCAGCAGGAAGTAAAGTGCCACACGACAAAAAGCTGCTACAAAGTGGTAAAGGCTAATAACACGAAATAAATGAAAGGGTTAAAAGGTTAGGAAAATTCTGGTAGTTCCCATGTGTAGTCTGACTATAAAAATATGTTTCAGTCTTCAACAAGCTCTGATAAAAAGAACATGATTAAAGGATGAAAAACAGTATTTAGAGCTCCCCACCTTTAAAACTTTCAGATCTCTCCTTCATACATTTGCTCAGGATTTAGCAGTAGAACGGGGACTTAAGAATTGACAGAAAATGCTTTAAAAATTCAATAGAAAAAGTAGAATAAAATCAATAGTGGTGTGAGGAATGACTCGAGCAGCTTGTGTTTCCACAGTGGTAATCAAAAAGTAATTTTATACCAAATAATTTGTATTGATTGTTTGTGAAATTGTAATGCATTATACTATACACCTGATCGTCTGGTTATAAGTATGTGTGCCATTTTATTGTGCTTTTTCTTTTCTTATCGAGTTTCATTTTCTGCAAGACAATTTTTATTTTATGTACACGTAGGAGCAAAGTAGCAGGCTATGAATATTATTTGAGCTAACATTTGCAGCTGTCTGCTCTCAGCTCTGTCTGGAAGAGAACAAAGGGGCACATGGCATAACAGGGCCCTTGAACTAGCACCGTTTACAGGTAATTCACCTAGCAGTTGTCAAGTGTTTTCCTCTTTCAGCTGCCTGTCAATTGCTCAAAGCATTTGCCCACACAGAATTGTGTTTGTTTTTTAATGCAAAACCATCCCATTATGGTATGATATCAGAAACGTGCAGGCTATAAATCAATTCATCTAAAATATGCTTAAAAGCATTGTAAGGACACTGAAAAAATAAAGGGCAAACTTTTTTTTCCCAGTCCTTTCATTTTTAGTGAGTTTCTGAGTCTTATGAATCCAAGGGATGTGGCAGACAGATGGTAAGTGTTGACTGTTTAAATACATCACACAAGAACAGGAACGTTTCAGGCAGAAACCACAATACCACTTAATTCTTTGTCATATTTTTATTTTTAATTCAAAATATATTTTGTCTGAAACTTCCCATAACATGAATGTATTGTATAAGAACATTAATACATTATCCAAGATAATTTATACTACAAAACCATCATAAATTCTGTTAATGATTTTTAATTTTTTGTTTGTTATTGGGTTTTTTTAAAATGATTTTTGCTTCTGCTTCTGATATTCATGGAGAACATAATATACCCCATGGTCTCCAGGACCTTAATGTGAAAAAAATGTCTATATTACATTGAAAGCCCTTTTCTTTTTTTGTACAGTGGCTGTTAGAAGAGACAGACTGACTTGAAAAAAAAAAAAATCTTATTCTGCTATTCACTGAACAATTTATAATGAAAAGAATAGCCAGTTACAGAATGTAACTTCTACCTGTTAACAAGCTGTCTTCCCAACACAGTCATTTTAAACTCAATCTAGTGAAATACATAGCCTGCTATCTGTGTAAACTGTGCACACTAATGGTGCAACAGAGCTTACAGACAGAGTTTCAGTGGCTTCTTGCCACACAGGAGAGTAAATAAAGAGCATTGCAGTGCTCTGCCCACAGCTAGCGCAAGCCTGGAGTGTGTCTTTGGTGAAAAAAGATATCATTTTTCTGCATTTCTTTTTGTCCCATAACAATGTTTTTCACATTTCATATTTCATATTTTATATTTTCATATTTCAACAAAGTTGAAATAGTTTTTTTCCTTTTTCAGAGGATAAAAATGTTTCAAATGTTTCACTTGATGATGTCCAGATTTATTTTTGATGCAGTGAGGTGTTTATCTCTCTTACATTTATAAACATTATTGGAATTGTCATTTCTATACAGAACGTGTAATTTTTTTTTAGACCACATTATTTTCCCTCATACCTGAAATACATCTCACAAGAGATGATGTAATTGTGTGCTCTGACCCAGGCTCATTTTCCCCACAGAGATGTCTTTCTAGAGAGCACTAATCCCTAAGAAGAGCAAGCCTGAAATTGTCATATCACAAACCTCATCAGTCTCATTAGCAATTCAGCAGATAGTTTTAGGTCAAAACAATATATAACTGAAGGTTTCAGATACATACAGAAAACTGAAACACTTTTATTCAATTTGTACACATGAAAAGTGAAATATTTTGGAATTATTATCCTAGTGGAATGGAGGAAGGAAAGAAATTTTTCTCCATGTGTTGACTTTTCATTACCATATCGCCATACTTTAAGACTCAAAACTGGTAATTTTTAGTTTGTGTCTCTAAGAAAACAACATTCTGGACTTTGGCACTGTAAAGGTCAAACATGCAAAACATATGTACATATTCAAACTGTACCTTTAGTGCTACTTAGCAATTCTGAATGTGGTTTATGAAGTAGAAGATGATTAGTTCCATCCCTTTTTATTATATTGGATTTACTCCTCTAAGAAAAGAGAAAATTCATCCAGTATAATTTTTTTTCACTAACTATGTCACCATCTTCAGCAGTTCTGTAGTACTCAGTATGGTGGAGTTTTAGTTTTATTTTTAATTCAGTTAACCACTTGATTTCTAGCTTTGTCTTAAATCTCATATATAGTTATGTTGTACTCATAAAATATTTCTAAATAAAATACTTATAGATGATTATTTGTAAATAATCAGAAATATTTACAAATTTGTGGGACTGTCAGAAAAAATAAAGAGAGAAAGAAGGAATCTGATGTGTCTTGCTTCTGGTTAGATGGTAAACTACACCAAGGTAACAATCTCACTGGTGTTATTTCCTTCTAATAAATTTCAGAATTATCTTCCTCTTGCAATCAAGCTATTTAGATTGAGGTTGAAAATAGAAATTATTCTATATGTCACTAACAGTCTCAGTTATCTGAGTTTGGGTTAGTCCTGTTTTCTTTTCTTTGGCAGTAGTGGTTCACCTTCATAGTGAAAAAAGGCAGCGAATTTTCAATTCAAAATGCAGTGCTGGAGAGAAGAAGGGTACTTTAAGTGCTGCCTGTCTCCATCATTCATACATTGTTTCATTTATCAGCAAGCCATGTTTTTTCTTTTTTCTAGGTATATTTAGCATGTTCAAGAGTTAAAGACTTCTCAGAATATGTTTGTGTGTACTTGGGAAGATGGGTGTGGTATATGCTGATGAAAATTATTCCTCCAAGATCTCATTCCTTGTTGGAGGAACATGTACTCCTTTGTTCAGTTTTTATTCACTTTTTTTTTTTTTTACTCCAAAGAAACTCCTGCTAATAAAGCAGTACAGATCAGAACAGAAGTATAACTTTGTGCAGTACTAACAAAGCAGTTTCAGAAACATAATAAAATTACTTTAAGAATAAATTTCTGAAATGTTAAAATGGGGTGAATTCATACATTCATTCAGTCCTGCAGAACGAGCTTCATCTGTACTGCATTTACATACATAAATGTATGATACACAATTTTATATCACTCAAAGGTTTTAAGGTCAGAAGAGACTATTATAACTGATTGGTTTGAAGTTGTGCTTAGTGTAGGTTGTAAAATTACCTCTTTTGCTTTGTGTATCATGGCAACCCTGTATGATTGGGCTCTAGAATAATTTTTAGTAAGCTATCACAGTTTGAGACACTTCAGGGAGTTAAAAATCCATCCACCACAGCCTTACACCTGTTGTTTGAATGGTTAATTGCCATCTCTTTTTAAGCTCCTCATCATATTTTATTATACAAACTATCTTTGAAGCTAGCTTTGATATACACAGAAAAATGAAAACACTGCTTACCATTCATTTCATTTCAAAATCACAAAATCATTTGCAAGTACATGTCAAAGTGATCTTTCTCATAGCCAGATAAAAACATCCAGAATCATTTCAGAGCAAAATACCCCCATTGACATAAATGACAACTAAAATCTATTCAATAAACCACTGTAAATTCTGAGATAAGTGATTGAAAAATGCTATGCCTGTTACTCCTCATTGCTTAGAGAGCTTTATTTACTGCTAGCCCAATTAGTCATGACCAGTAGCTGACTGATTTGCAGAATGAGCTTCAGAAGCTAGAACTTCATGTGCAAGTCTGTCAGCATCTATGCCCAACCTTTGCTTCTGCTCAGCAGATTGTTGCTCTAAAAGAATCCTATGTTGCTTTTAGTCCACGCAGAGCTTTAAGTTCATATAACAACATTTTCTCTGCTAAAAAGTTGTATTTCCACATGGTAATTTACTGCTAACAAACCTAAACTGTTTGGTTTCATACTTAGGCACACTGTTTTGTTTGTTTGTTTGTTTGTTTGTTTGTTTTTGAAGAAAAATGTTTGGGGAGTGTGGTATTTTCATTTTTGTTTGGGGGTGCAGAGGGCTTAGAGTTACTGAGGGACAAATATGCTAAGTGTTCTATGGGGACTCAAAACAATATACAAAATACATCCAGGTATAATAAAGAGCAGTTGGAATTCAAGTGACATCTACACTTACTTTGTACTGAAATTAATATTCTGTTCGCAGTGATTTCTCCTTGCAAATGTATCTGTCCTTGGTAAATCATACTCTCCCATAAGCAGTGGAAGGGAGAGAGACTTCTCAAGAGGACAGATGAAAATACCTAAGGCTTCTCTTCTTGTTATTCCTTAAAAAGTCATCTCTGCTGACCACAAAATAAGCCTAACCTCTTGAGACCACAGTTAGCTATTACTGTGTCCAAATCATTTTAAAAATAAGAATACATGTTCTTATGTAAATTAATAACTTACCTTAAATTAGCATGTGGGTCCTGTTTCAAAAAGATGCATGATATAAACTCTTCAGTGGAAATTATTCCAAAGCTACAAAACAAAAGTATCCAAACATTTTGGTTGGGTGTGGGGTTTTTTTTGTTTGTTTGTTTGGGGTTTTTTTGTTTGTTTGGGTTTTTGTTGTTTTGGTTTTTTGTTTTGGTTTTTTGTTTGTTTGTTTGTTGGTTGGTTGGGGTTTTTTTTACAAATATTCTTCTTACACTAGTTAGCTTCAAATACAAGAAAACTACAGTACCATAATGATATTTCTGCTGCTTTTCTGGAAAATGGAGAAAGCCCTTTGCTGGCCTACTCACCCTCCTACTGAAATGCAATAAAATACTTAAACACACTATAAAATTAAACAAGATACACAGTGAATTGTCCTGCTTTGGTCTTACTTGCCATATTCTTAACACTTGTTGTTATTATAAAATTGTGCATATCAGAGCTCCTTCAAATGATGAGTTTATTATTGTCATTCTGCTAATGGGAAGACTGCATCACAGAAAGAGATTTGACTTGTTTAGGATTTCCCAGTGGTGAAACCTAAGAGAGATTTTTTTTCCTTGCATGGTGGTGGAGAGTGATATCTTACTGTATTGATTCATATCATATTAACAGTAATATTTTTACTGGTCTATTCTGCATGAATTAAGCTATTATGAATTCCAGGGCAGAAACAGGGATTACTGTGCTGGAATTTATCCTTTAATCAGATGATATTCCAAAGATACAGCACTGTATTTTTCATTTAAGAACTTTCAGAAAGATCAGTGTTTTCATTCCCCAAGTAAAATGTGTGTGAAGCACATCTTTGCCCTGACACTGACACATTCAGGCTTAAAATTATTTTTATGGCACTTTTAGCTGTCTGTTCCAATAACAATTGACACAGGTATCTCCAGTAGCAGGTTTAGGAGAGACTAAAACATCCTTAAAGTTTGATGTAGAATTGTCCAATCTGTATTTTCATCCCTCCTGTGTTGAACAGAACAAGAATGGTGTTGAAAACTGAAATGGTGGAAAAACAACAAAGATTTCAGTTTTTGTGAAACATTACTGTGAACTCAGATGACTGTGTGTAAATGTTTGTCTCAAATACTTCTTTGCAGTGGTCTTGGTTCACGTTTAAATCTTTGGTCCAAATAATGTAAAAGGGTTCTTCTTCGATAAGTCTCAACGTAACACTTGAGGTTGAGTAAGTTGGTAATTAAGAAATTACCTTCTTAAAGGTGCTTAAAGACTTAAAGAAGTTTTCAGATTTAAAACTGTACCTTGATGTTTCAGTAACCTGTTAGAAATAGTTGTTAATGTCAATTTTCAATTATTTGTGAATAGCCAGTTACAATTCATTACTCTTTTCCCCCTCCTGACTGTGTACACAGTCTTCCCAGAAATGAAATAAGCATATTGATTCCTTCCCTCTTGCGTTTAGGGAACAAGGTTAGAATAAACTGTTTAGTGCATATATTAAATTGATAATTGTATTTATACCTGAGGTACAGCTAGTAAAAGATAAGAAGCCTAGCAAACTTAACATGACATAAGCAATACCAATGACCTTTAAGATCAATGGTTCCATCAATCTTTTATGTATTTGTTTTTCTTTCAAAAGACTTGGATTTCTTCTCTCTTGTGAGTATTTCTGAGGAAATAAGAAGTTTCCTTTTGTGAAACCAAATTCAACATAAAGGCAGACATGCATTAACCAGCCTTTATTGCTAGAATTTGTTGCTATTTTTAGATATCGATATCAGACATATTGCTAATGGTGGTTTTCACATATTGACAAATCCTTTCTGATGGTTTTCACATATTGGCAAATCCTTTCTGATATGAAAAATCCTTTTAATTTTATGTCTGTTGAATATTAAACCTTTTAATTACATTACAGTTTGCAATAACTTCTAAAAGAGCAGAAAAACGAAAGTAAAAAACAGGGATAAAGCCAAGACCTCAAGCAAACAAAAAAGTGTGCTTGAAAACAGAAATTACACAGCAAATGGTTCTAAAGCACTCTTAGTTTCATATACTGGGTAATAAGCATCGTGTTGAATGTTGAAACAATTATCTTTCTCTTTACAGTACTGAAATATTCTTCATTTTGTTTTTTTACATGAGGATCAAAAGGACAATATTTTGAAAACTTCCTTCTCTTTACACTTTACTAACTGAAAATAATGCAACAACAAACCACCAATTTTAGATGAAAAATTTTTGAAAATTCTGAGCCTTTCTTTTTATTCCCATTATTTTAGTTTATATAAAGCTGTTGTCTGAACAGGATGGACAATGTCTGTATTTAGTAGATCAGAAAATAAGGAAACAGGCTAGCACTAGGGTGAAATGATAAATCATGGAAACATAGAATGTCTTGGGTTAAAAGTGACCTTGAATGGTCATCTCATCCTATCTTCCTGCCATGGACAGGGTCAACTACTAGGTCAAGTTGCACAGAATCAACAACTACTCTGGGCAACCTGTCACAGCGTCATGACACTCTTCTATTAAAGAATCTCTGCCTTATATCTAGTAAAATCTGCCCTCCTTCAGTTTAAAACCATTATTCCTTCTTCTATCACTACAAGTCCTGGCAAAAAGTGTCCTTCCATCTTTCTTATAGACACCCTGTAAGTATTGAAAGGCCATAATAAGGTCTCTCTGTAGCTTTCACCTCTGCAGTTTGATGAACTCCACCTCTCTCATTCTGACTTCATAGAAAAGGTGCTCCAGCCCTCTGATCATTTTTGCAGCCCTTCTCTGGACCCACTCAAACAGGTTTGTGTCTTTCATGTGTTGGGGAGACTAGAGCTCAAAGCTCTACTCTACCTGTGGTCTCACCTGAAATAATAATCTAAAACTAAAATCTAACCCAAAATCTATAAGATCCCAACTGTCTGCTTTATTTCTCTCATCTTTTTATCAGGGCATCCTACACTCCAATCACAAACTTTTTTCCACTCTCTCCTCAAACATCTTTGATCTGTGCCACAGCTGCAGCAGAAGCTGCTGCCCACCAGCATTCCACTAAGTTAATGGCCTAATATATCTGAGCAGCATTGTGATAGTGATGAGGCAAGTATCAGAATAGAATCATACAAGGAAATAGGGCATTGGGATGCCCTTGTGCACCACTTCTTCAGAGGTCCATAGCATACAGAGATATATTGCATGCCCTTCAAAAGCAGATGTTCAAACTAAACACTTGCTGGGATTACTGCACAAGGTCCATAGAGTTTTGCAATAGATATTTGAGATAGTGATGATGTTTTTAGAACATACAATTAGTTCTTTTTTATTTTCCCTTTTTGTTTTATTTCACATCCACTAGCCCAAAACCTAATCACAGCATTTGTTTTTCTTCTCCTCTTTTTTTTTTCTTTTTCTTTTTCTTAATTAACCTTTATTTTAGACAGAAATAACAGAAAGCCTACCTCTCTTATGCAATTCTTTATGCAATACAAACCTATTAAGAAGACATTACCTCCCGGCTCTAATGAAGAAAGTGGGTTTTTTTTCATTGATTTCAGTAGGATCAAGACTGCACCAACATACCTGTATTTGTACCCAGCTAATCACAGTATTTTATCTATGTTTTTTAAATTAAGTAGAAGGTTCTTTACAGATCTTTTTATGGTATACAATCAAACTTCAAACAGAAGGAATTCTTATGTTGTTTATTTTGTCTGCAAAATTTTTCCTACTCATCTTTGTTGGAAGGAATGTCACCCTGCATACTCGGAGCAATCAGCTGTCAGGTAAGTTGGAGCTGAAATAGAATTGAGGAAGTACAAGGCACAGAGACAAGATGTTCAGAACAGTGCTGCTCCTGCTCTTAGTATGTTGTTAATTGCACGCTTTCCATTATGCCTTACCCCTTTTGGTTTCTAAATCTTTTCTTACTGTGTTTATTTTGCAGACTTGTCAAGATATAGCTTAACTACAGAGTCAGATATTGTAAAAAGAGTTCTAAAATAGATCAGAAAATCCTTCTCATGTAATTTCTTCTCCATTCACATAGCTACACAGAAAGGGATTTCTAAAGTTTTTCAACTCAGACTTGTTTGAGGAAGATCGAAGCATGCATGATCCTGTATCCTATTTTCATTCTATTCTAAAATAAGGAGAATTATATCACTCGGGAAAGAGAAGTGTTAAAACACCATGTTAGAAATATTTCAAGAAATATATTACTGGAGATTTTTTCCTTTCCCCTTGAAACCTATGCCATTCGTTCCACAAGACTTGAAACATTTAAGAAGGTACTGAAGAACATGTCTTATTGAGGCACTGTCCCAGAATACCTTGACAGGGCTAGAAGAAACTCAGGAGGTATCATTTATATTCTTATACACCAGAGCAAAAACAACTGCAGTTTTTTACTCCTGACAGGGGTGGTTTAGGCTGCTTTTAAAGACCTCCAGCACTCCAGTGCTTCCCTCACTATCAAGCTTTTCTCATTTCTCATATGAATCCACAGCTTCCAATGGCTGTAAGTGGACATCTTGACACTCTCTCAGATCTCTGTGACAAACGACATCATGGTGTGGGAGATAACTTGAAACTGGAAATTCGTAGGTTCACATCAATAATTCAAGGTCTGCACTTGTGTTTCAGTAATCAGTAAACTTTTTTTTTTTTTTTACAATAGCTATGAAATCCTAATTTTCTTGATATCTGCTTATATAGAATAATTCCTTCTCTATATTTGAGTATTCTGGCTTTATTTAATGAACATTGAATTCACTTTGCACTAGGCTGTGCAAAGAAATCTGGTATAGCAACAGTGATTCTTAATCTACAGTTAAGCAGACACCTCCATATTCCTTGAACAATTGAACAAAAAGGGCTATTATTCATGAAAATTAGATCTGCACATCATGCTTTAAAATAAGGCCAACAAAACAAGCTTGAAAAAACACCTGGGAACTTCTGATTATGTGGGAAGATAAAGAAGGCACAATAATGCATTTCCTAGAATGCCAGCTAGTGATATCTTCAAATGGCCTTCACTGGAAAGAGAAAAAAAAAAAAAAAAAACAAACAAAAAACCCACACACTGCTCTAATCAATACACTGATAGTCTGTAATGCTAAGATTAAGATCTGAATATTTAAAAATTTAATACTTTGCCTCTCCACATAGCACTTTGGAAGTCAATATCTTTAGAAACTCAGTCTATTTCCCTGCTTTGAAAACATTATATATTTACGGTTTCTAAATAATTCATCCAGTCCATGTGGTTAAAAATGTAGAAAGTCCATCCATTATCTCCTGCAGCTGCTGCCTTGGGTATTAGGGTGTTTTGTGTGGCTGCCTTCTTGGTATGCTTGACTTTTTTATTTTTTTTCCTGTTGTTTCTTGATTGTTTTTGTTTTGGTTTGTGTGCTTGTGTTGTTTGTTTTAAAGTGTTAGTTATCCTTCATCTTCTTGCTGAATTGAGACTTCAATAGCTACATTAAAGGAAAGGAGTATATGCTCTGTGCAGCTGCTGGAATAAAGTCTTCTCTTCCTCAGATAGCAAATGTGCAACTACAGGGGTATTCATGCAGTCACGTGTCCTTCTCTGGTATGGGCTTCAAAAATATTACACAAAACGGGGTTCCCTCTTTACCAAAAGTTAAGCTGATTTGGTGAGAAGAGGAGCAGGATGGTGAAAGCAGATGATAGCATCATGACGTGTTGCATAATTCATCGTTATAGTTTCTGGAGTAATGGAAGGATTGAATACAAGTGGAGTAACATCCTGCTTATCTTGATTAGGGGAGGAGGAAGGGGAAGGGGAGGGAAGGTGGGGGAAAGGGAGGGAAGGTTTGGGAAGGTTTGGAAGGGAAGGTTTGGGAAGGGAAGGTTTGGGAAGGTTTGGGAAGAGAAGGGAAGGTTTGGGAAGGGAAGGTTTGGGAAGGTTTGGGAAGGGAAGGGAAGGTTTGGGAAGAGAAAGGAAGGTTTGGGAAGGGAAGGTTTGGGAAGGGAAGGGAAGGTTTGGGAAGGGAAGGGAAGGAAAAGTTTGGGAAGAGAAGGGAAGGTTTGGCAAGGGAAGGGAAGGTTTGGGAAGGTTTGGGAAGGGAAGGTTTGGGAAGGGAATGTTTGGGAAGGTTTGGGAAGGTTTGGGAAGGTTTGGGAAGGTTTGGAAAGGGAAGGTTTGGGAAGGGAAGGGAAGGTTTGGGAAGGGAAGGTTTGGGAAGGTTTGGGAAGGTTTGGGGAGGTTTGGGAAGGGAAGGGATGGGAAGGGAAGGGAAGGGAAGGGAAGGGAAGGTTTGGGAAGGGAAGGGAAGGGAAGGGAAGGGAAGGGAAGGTTTGGGAAGGGAAGGGAAGGTTTGGGAAGGGAAGGGAAGGGAAGGGAAGGGAAGGGAAGGGAAGGGAAGGGAAGGTTTGGGAAGGGAAGGGAAGGGAAGGGAAGGGAAGGGAAGGGAAGGGAAGGGAAGGGAAGGGAAGGTTTGGGAAGGGAAGGGAAGGGAAGGGAAGGGAAGGTTTGGGAAGGGAAGGGAAGGGAAGGGAAGGGAAGGGAAGGGAAGGGAAGGGAAGGGAAGGGAAGGGAAGGGAAGGGAAGGGAAGGGAAGGGAAGGGAAGGGAAGGGAAGGTTGGGAAGGGAAGGGAAGGGAAGGGAAGGGAAGGGAAGGGAAGGGAAGGGAAGGTTTGGGAAGGGAAGGGAATGGGAAGGGAAGGGAAGGGAAGGTAGGGAAGGGAAGTGAAGGGAAGGGTTGGGAAGGGAAGGGAAGGGAAGGTTTGGGAAGGGAAGGGAAGGGAAGGGAAGGGAAGGGAAGGGAAGGGAAGGGAAGGGAAGGGAAGGGAAGGGAAGGGAAGGGAAGGGAAGGGAAGGGAAGGGAAGGGAAGGGAAGGGAAGGGAAGGGAAGGGAAGGGAAGGGAAGGGAAGGGAAGGGAAGGGAAGGGAAGGGAAGGTTTGGGAAGGGAAGGTTTGGGAAGGGAAGGGAAGGGAAGGTTTGGGAAGGGAAGGTTTGGGAAGGGAAGGGAAGGGAAGGGAAGGGAAGGGAAGGTTTGGGAAGGGAAGGGAAGGTTTGGGAAGGGAAGGGAAGGTTTGGGAAGGGAAGGGAAGGGAAGGGAAGGGAAGGGAAGGGAAGGGAAGGGAAGGGAAGGGAAGGGAAGGGAAGGGAAGGGGAAGGGAAGGGAAGGGAAGGGAAGGGAAGGGAAGGGAAGGGAAGGGAAGGGAAGGGAAGGGAAGGGAAGGGAAGGGAAGGGAAGGGAAGGGAAGGGAAGGGAAGGGAAGGGAAGGGAAGGGAAGGGAAGGGAAGGGAAGGGAAGGGAAGGGAAGGGAAGGGAAGGGAAGGGAAGGTTGGGAAGGGAAGGGAAGGGAAGGGAAGGGAAGGGAAGGGAAGGGAAGGGAAGGGAAGGGAAGGTTTGGGAAGGGAAGGGAAGGGAAGGGAAGGTTTGGGAAGGGAAGGGAAGGGAAGGGAAGGTTGGGAAGGGAAGGGAAGGGAAGGGAAGGGAAGGGAAGGGAAGGGAAGGGAAGGGAAGGGAAGGGAAGGGAAGGGAAGGGAAGGGAAGGGAAGGGAAGGGAAGGGAAGGGAAGGGAAGGGAAGGGAAGGGAAGGGAAGGGAAGGGAAGGGAAGGGAAGGGAAGGGAAGGGAAGGGAAGGGAAGGGAAGGGAAGGGAAGGGAAGGGAAGGGAAGGGAAGGGAAGGGAAGGGAAGGGAAGGGAAGGGAAGGGAAGGTTTGGGAAGGGAAGGTTTGGGAAGGGTTGGGAAGGGAAGGTTTGGGAAGGGAAGGGAAGGGAAGGTTTGGGAAGGGAAGGGAAGGGAAGGGAAGGGAAGGGAAGGGAAGGGAAGGGAAGGGAAGGGAAGGGAAGGGAAGGGAAGGGAAGGGGGAAGGGAAGGGAAGGGAAGGGAAGGGAAGGGAAGGGAAGGGAAGGGAAGGGAAGGGAAGGGAAGGGAAGGGAAGGGAAGGGAAGGGAAGGGAAGGGAAGGGAAGGGAAGGGAAGGGAAGGGAAGGGAAGGGAAGGGAAGGGAAGGGAAGGGAAGGGAAGGGAAGGGAAGGGAAGGGAAGGGAAGGGAAGGGAAGGGAAGGGAAGGGAAGGGAAGGGAAGGGAAGGGAAGGGAAGGGAAGGGAAGGGAAGGGAAGGGAAGGGAAGGGAAGGGAAGGGAAGGGAAGGGAAGGGAAGGGAAGGGAAGGGAAGGGAAGGGAAGGGAAGGGAAGGGAAGGGAAGGGAAGGGAAGGGAAGGGAAGGGAAGGGAAGGGAAGGGAAGGGAAGGGAAGGGAAGGGAAGGGAAGGTTTGGGAAGGGAAGGGAAGGGAAGGGAAGGGAAGGGAAGGGAAGGGAAGGGAAGGGAAGGGAAGGGAAGGGAAGGGAAGGGAAGGGAAGGGAAGGGAAGGGAAGGGAAGGGAAGGTTTGGGAAGGGAAGGTTTGGGAAGGGAAGGGAAGGGAAGGGAAGGTTTGGGAAGGGAAGGGAAGGGAAGGTTGGGAAGGGAAGGGAAGGGAAGGGAAGGGAAGGGAAGGGAAGGTTTGGGAAGGGAAGGGAAGGGAAGGGAAGGGAAGGGAAGGGAAGGGAAGGGAAGGGAAGGGAAGGGAAGGGAAGGGAAGGGAAGGGGGAAGGGAAGGGAAGGGAAGGGAAGGGAAGGGAAGGGAAGGGAAGGGAAGGGAAGGGAAGGGAAGGGAAGGGAAGGGAAGGGAAGGGAAGGGAAGGGAAGGGAAGGGAAGGGAAGGGAAGGGAAGGGAAGGGAAGGGAAGGGAAGGGAAGGGAAGGGAAGGGAAGGTTTGGGAAGGGAAGGGAAGGGAAGGGAAGGTTTGGGAAGGGAAGGGAAGGGAAGGGAAGGGAAGGGAAGGTTTGGGAAGGGAAGGGAAGGGAAGGGAAGGGAAGGTTTGGGAAGGGAAGGGAAGGGAAGGGAAGGGAAGGGAAGGGAAGGGAAGGGAAGGGAAGGTTTGGGAAGGGAAGGGAAGGGAAGGGAAGGGAAGGGAAGGGAAGGGAAGGGAAGGGAAGGGAAGGGAAGGGAAGGGAAGGGAAGGGAAGGGAAGGGAAGGGAAGGGAAGGGAAGGGAAGGGAAGGGAAGGGAAGGGAAGGGAAGGGAAGGGAAGGGAAGGGAAGGGAAGGGAAGGGAAGGGAAGGGAAGGGAAGGGAAGGGAAGGGAAGGGAAGGGAAGGGAAGGGAAGGGAAGGGAAGGGAAGGGAAGGGAAGGGAAGGGAAGGGAAGGGAAGGGAAGGGAAGGGAAGGGAAGGGAAGGGAAGGGAAGGGAAGGGAAGGGAAGGGAAGGGAAGGTTTGGGAAGGGAAGGGAAGGGAAGGGAAGGGAAGGGAAGGGAAGGGAAGGGAAGGGAAGGTTTGGGAAGGGAAGGGAAGGGAAGGGAAGGGAAGGGAAGGGAAGGGAAGGGAAGGGAAGGGAAGGGAAGGTTGGGAAGGGAAGGGAAGGGAAGGGAAGGGAAGGGAAGGGAAGGGAAGGGAAGGGAAGGGAAGGGAAGGGAAGGGAAGGGAAGGGAAGGGAAGGGAAGGGAAGGGAAGGGAAGGGAAGGGAAGGGAAGGGAAGGGAAGGGAAGGGAAGGGAAGGGGAAGGGAAGGGAAGGGAAGGGAAGGGAAGGGAAGGGAAGGGAAGGGAAGGGAAGGGAAGGGAAGGGAAGGGAAGGGAAGGGAAGGGAAGGGAAGGGAAGGGAAGGGAAGGGAAGGGAAGGGAAGGGAAGGGAAGGGAAGGGAAGGGAAGGGAAGGGAAGGGAAGGGAAGGGAAGGGAAGGTTTGGGAAGGGAAGGGAAGGGAAGGGAAGGGAAGGGAAGGGAAGGGAAGGGAAGGTTTGGGAAGGGAAGGGAAGGGAAGGGAAGGGAAGGGAAGGGAAGGGAAGGGAAGGGAAGGGAAGGGAAGGGAAGGGAAGGGAAGGGAAGGGAAGGGAAGGGAAGGTTTGGGAAGGGAAGGGAAGGGAAGGGAAGGGAAGGGAAGGGAAGGTTGGGAAGGGAAGGTTTGGGAAGGGAAGGGAAGGGAAGGTTTGGGAAGGGAAGGGTTGGGAAGGGAAGGGAAGGGAAGGGAAGGGAAGGGAAGGGAAGGGAAGGGAAGGGAAGGGAAGGGAAGGGAAGGGAAGGGAAGGGAAGGGAAGGGAAGGGAAGGGAAGGGAAGGGAAGGGAAGGGAAGGGAAGGGAAGGGAAGGGAAGGGAAGGGAAGGGAAGGGAAGGGAAGGGAAGGGAAGGGAAGGGAAGGGAAGGGAAGGGAAGGGAAGGGAAGGGAAGGGAAGGGAAGGGAAGGGAAGGGAAGGGAAGGGAAGGTTTGGGAAGGGAAGGGAAGGGAAGGGAAGGGAAGGGAAGGTTTGGGAAGGGAAGGGAAGGTTTGGGAAGGGAAGGGAAGGGAAGGGAAGGGAAGGGAAGGGAAGGGAAGGGAAGGGAAGGGAAGGGAAGGGAAGGGAAGGGAAGGGAAGGGAAGGGAAGGGAAGGGAAGGGAAGGGAAGGGAAGGGAAGGGAAGGGAAGGGAAGGGAAGGGAAGGGAAGGGAAGGGAAGGGAAGGGAAGGGAAGGGTAGGGAAGGGGATGGGATGGGAAGGGAAGGGAAGGGGGAAGGGAAGGGTAGGGAGGTTTGGGGAAGGGAAGGGAAGGGGAAGGGTAAGGTTTGGGAAGGGTTGGAAGGTTTGGGAAGGGAAGGGAAGGTGGAGGGAGGGTTGGGAGGGTTGGGGAAGGGATGGGGTTGGTTTGGGTAGGGATGGGTTGGGTAGGGAAGGGTTGGGTAAGGGATTGGTTGGTTGGGAGGTTGGGAACGGGTATGGGTTGTGGTTGGGATGGGTTGGGTTGGGATGGGTTGGGAAGGGTTGGGTAATGGGTTGGGTTGGGATGGGTAGGGAAGGGTTGGGTTGGGTAGGGTTGGGAGGGTTGGGGGGGGTTGGGTTGGGTTTGGGGTAGGGGGTTGGTTGGGTGGGTTAGGGTTGGGTGGGGAGGGTTGGGTAGGGATAGGGTAGGGGTTGGGTAGGGTTGGGGTTGGGTAGGGGTGGTTGGGTTGGGTTGGAGGGGGGTGGGTTTGGGTGGGGGTGGGGGGTGGGGGGGGGGGGGGGGGGTGGGGGGGGGGTGGGGGGGGTGGGGTGGGGTGGGGTGGGGGGGGGGGGGGGGGGGGTGGGGGTGTGGGGGGGGGGGGGTGGGGGGGGGTGGGGGGGGTGGGGGTGGGGGGGGGGGGGGGTGGTGGGGTGGGGGGGGGTGGGGGGTGGTGGGGGGGGTGGGGGGGGGGGGGGGGGGTGGGGGGGGGGGGGGGTGGGGGGGGTGGGGTGGGGGGGTGGGTGGGGGGGGGGTGGGGGTGGGGGGTGGGGGGGGGGGGTGGGGGGGTGTGGGGGGGTGGGGGTGGGTGGGGGGGGGTGGGTGGGGGGTGGGGTGGTGGGGTGGGGGGGGGGGTGTGGGGGGGGGGTGGGGGGGTGGGTGGGGGTGGGGTGGGGGTGGGTGGGGGGTGGGGGTGGGGTGGGGGTGGGGTGGGGTGGGGGGGGTGGGGTGGGGGGGTGGTGGGGGGGGGTGGGTGGGGGGGGTGGGGGGTGGGGTGGGGTGGGGGGGTGGGGGGGGGGGTGGGGGGGGGGTGGGGTGGGGGGGTGGGGGTGGGGGTGGGGGGGGTGGGGGGGGGGGGGGTGGTGGGGGGGGTGTGGGGGGGGGGGGGTGGGGGGGGGTGGGGTGGGGGTGGGGGGGGGGGGGGGGGGGGGGGGGGGTGGGGTGGGGTGGGGGTGGGGGGGGGGGGGGGGGTGGGGTGGGGGGGTGGGGGGGTGGGGGTGGGGGGGGGTGGGGGGGGGTGGGGGGGGTGGGGTGGGGGGGGTGGGGGGTGGGGTGTGGGGGGGGGTGGGGGGGTGGGGGTGGTGGGGGGTGGGGGTGGGGGGGGGGGTGGGGGTGGGGGTGGGGGGGGGTGGGGTGGGGTGGGGGTGGGGTGGGGGGGTGGTGGGTGTGGGGGGTGGGTGGGTGGGGTGGGGTGTGGGGGTGGGGTGGGGGGGGTGGGGTTGGGTGGTGGGGGGTGTGGGGGGGGGGGTGGGGGTGGGGGGGTGGGGGTGGGGGGTGGGGGTGGGGGGGGGGGGTGGGTGGGGGTGTGGGGGGGTGGGGGGGGTGGGGGGGGTGGGTGGGGGGTGGGGGGTGGGGGGGGGGGTGGGGGGGGGGGGGTGGGTGGGGGGTGGGGGGGGTGGGTGTGGGGGGGGTGGGGTGGGGGGGGGGGGGTGGGGGTGGGTGGGTGGGGTGTGGGTGGGGGGGTGGGGGTGGGGGGGGGGGGTGGGGGGTGTGGGGGGGGGTGGGTGGGGGGGGGGTGGGTTGGGGTGGGGGGGGGTGGGGGGGGGGGGGGGGTGGGGGGGGGGGGGGGGGGTGGGTGGGGTGGGGGTGGGGGGTGGGGTGGGGGGGTGGGGTGGGGGGGGGGGTGGGTGGGGTGGGGGTGGGTGGGGTTGGGTGGGTGGGTGGGGTTTGGGGTTGGGTTGGGTGGGTGGGTGGGTTGGGTTGGGTTGGGTGGGGTTTGGGTTGGGGTGGGTTTGGGTGGGTTGGGTTGGGTGGGTTGGGGGGTTGGGTTGGGTAGGGTAGGGTTGGGTGGGTTGGGGGTGGTGGGGTTGGGGGGGTTGGGGTTGGGTTGGGTTGGGTTGGGTGTTGTGTTGGGTTGGGTTGGGATGGAGTTGGGTTGGGGTTGGGGTTGGGTTGGGTTGGGTTGGTTGGGTTGGTTGGGGGTTTGGGGTTGGTTGGGTTTTGGGTTGGGTTTGGTTTTGGGGTTGGGTTGGGGGGTGGTTGGGGTTGGGTTGGGTTGGGTTGGGTGTGGGTTGGGTTGGGTTGGGTTGGGTTGGGTTGGGTTGTGGAGACGCGGGGCTCAAGCAAGCAGCAGTGGGGGGGGGGGTGTGTGTGATGGAAGGAAAGGAAAGGAAGGAAAGGAAGGAAAGGAAAGGAAAGGAAAGGGAAGGAAGGAAGGAAGGAAAGGAAAGGAAGGAAAGGAAAGGAGAAGGAAAGGAAGGAAAGGAAAGGAAAGGAAAGGAAGGAAGGAAAGGAAGGAAGGAAAGGAAAGGAAAGGAAAGGAAGGAAAGGAAAGGCAAGGAAAGAAGGAATAGGAAAGGATAAGGAAGGAAAGGAAGAGGAAGAGGAAAGGAAGGAGAAAGGAAGGAAGGAAAGGAAAGGAATAGGAAGGAAAGGAAGGAAAGGACAAGGAAAGGAAAGGAAAGAAAGGCAAGGAAAGGAAAGGCAGGAAAGGAAGGACAAGGACAAGGCAAGGAAGGAAGAGGCAAGGAAGGAAGGCAGGAAGAAGGAAGGAAAGGAAGGACAAGGAAGGAAGGAAAGGAAAGGAAGGAAAGGCAAGGAAAGAAGGAAAGGAAAGTAAAGGAAAGGAAGGAAACAGGAAGAAAGGAAAGGAAAGGAAGGAAGGAAAGGAAAGGAAGGAAAGGAAAGGAAAGGAAAGGAAAGGAAAGGAAAGGAAAGGAAAGAAAGGAAAGGAAAGGAAAGGAAGGAAAGGAAAGGAAGGAAGGAAAGGAAAGGAAAGAAAGGAAAGGAAAGGAAAGGAAGGAAAGGAAAGGAAAGGAAAGAAAGGAAAGAAAGGAAAAGGAAGGAAAGGAAAGGAAAAGGAAAGGAAAGGAAAGGAAAGGAAAGGAAGGAAAGGAAAGGAAAGGAAAGGAAAGGAAAGGAAGGAAAGGAAAGGAAAGGAAAGGAAAGGAAAGGAAAGGAAAGGAAAGGAAGGAAAGGAAAGGAAAGGAAAGGAAAGGAAAGGAAAGGAAAGGAAGGAAAGGAAAGGAAAGGAAAGGAAAGGAAAGGAAAGGAAGGAAAGGAAAGGAAAGGAAAGGAAAGGAAAGGAAAGGAAAGGAAAGGAAGGAAAGGAAAGGAAAGGAAAGGAAAGGAAAGGAAAGGAAAGGAAAGGAAAGGAAAGGAAAGGAAAGGAAAGGAAAGGAAAGGAAAGGAAAGGAAAGGAAAGGAAAGGAAAGGAAAGGAAAGGAAAGAAAGGAAAGGAAAGGAAGGAAAGGAAAGGAAAGGAAAGGAAGGAAAGGAAAGGAAAGGAAAGGAAAGGAAAGGAAAGGAAGGAAAGGAAAGGAAAGGAAAGGAAAGGAAAGGCAAGGAAAGGAAAGGAAAGGAAGGAAAGGAAGGAAAGGAAAGGAAAAGGAAAGGAAAGGAAAGGAAAGGAAAGGAAAGGAAGGAAAGGAAAGGAAAGGAAGGAAAGGAAAGGAAAGGAAAGGAAAGGAAAGGAAGGAAAGGAAAGGAAAGGAAAGGAAAGGAAAGGAAAGGAAAGGAAAGGAAAGGAAAGGAAGGAAAGGAAAGGAAAGGAAAGGAAAGGAAAGGAAAGGAAAGGAAAGGAAAGGAAAGGAAAGGAAAGGAAAGGAAAGGAAAGGAAAGGAAAGGAAAGGAAAGGAAAGGAAAGGAAAAGGAAAGGAAAGGAAAGGAAAGGAAAGGAAAGGAAAGGAAAGGAAAGGAAAGGAAAGGAAAGGAAAGGAAAGGAAAGGAAAGGAAAGGAAAGGAAAGGAAAGGAAAGGAAAGGAAAGGAAAGGAAGGAAAGGAAAGGAAAGGAAAGGAAAGGAAAGGAAAGGAAAGGAAAGGAAAGGAAAGGAAAGGCAAGGAAAGGAAAGGAAAGGAAAGGAAAGGCAAGGAAAGGAAAGGAAAGGAAAGGAAAGGCAAGGAAAGGCAAGGAAAGGAAAGGAAAGGCAAGGAAAGGAAGGAAAGGAAAGGAAAGGAAAGGAAAGGCAAGGAAAGGCAAGGAAAGGAAAGGAAAGGAAGGAAAGGAAAGGAAAGGAAAGGAAAGGCAAGGAAAGGAAAGGCAAGGAAAGGAAAGGAAAGGAAAGGAAAGGAAAGGCAAGGAAAGGAAAGGAAAGGAAAGGAAAGGAAAGGAAAGGAAAGGAAAGGAAAGGAAGGAAAGGAAAGGAAAGGAAAGGAAAGGAAAGGAAAGGAAAGGAAAGGAAAGGAAAGGAAAGGAAAGGAAAGGAAAGGAAAGGAAAGGAAAGGCAAGGAAAGGAAAGGAAAGGAAAGGAAAGGAAAGGAAAGGAAGGAAAGGAAAGGAAAGGAAAGGAAAGGAAAGGAAAGGAAAGGAAAGGAAAGGAAAGGAAAGGAAAGGAAAGGAAAGGAAAGGAAAGG
Organism: Indicator indicator; assembly: GCF_027791375.1. NCBI lineage: Eukaryota > Metazoa > Chordata > Aves > Piciformes > Indicatoridae > Indicator > Indicator indicator. The sequence continues at coordinate 77,946,086 of NC_072053.1, forward strand.
AAAGGCAAGGAAAGGAAAGGAAAGGAAAGGAAAGGAAAGGAAAGGAAAGGAAAGGAAAGGAAAGGAAAGGAAAGGAAAGGCAAGGAAAGGAAAGGAAAGGAAAGGAAAGGCAAGGAAAGGAAAGGAAAGGAAAGGAAAGGAAAGGAAAGGAAAGGAAAGGAAAGGAAAGGAAAGGAAGGAAAGGAAAGGAAAGGCAAGGAAAGGCAAGGAAAGGCAAGGAAAGGAAAGGAAAGGCAAGGAAAGGAAAGGAAAGGAAAGGAAAGGAAAGGAAAGGAAAGGCAAGGAAAGGCAAGGAAAGGAAAGGAAAGGAAAGGAAAGGAAAGGCAAGGAAAGGAAAGGAAAGGAAAGGAAAGGAAAGGAAAGGAAAGGAAAGGAAAGGAAAGGAAAGGAAAGGAAAGGAAAGGAAAGGAAAGGAAAGGAAAGGAAAGGCAAGGAAAGGAAAGGAAAGGAAAGGAAAGGAAAGGAAAGGAAAGGAAAGGAAGAAGGAAAGGAAAGGAAAGGAAAGGAAAGGAAAGGAAAGGAAAGGAAAGGAAAGGAAAGGAAAGGAAAGGAAAGGCAAGGAAAGGAAAGGAAAGGAAAGGAAAGGAAAGGAAAGGAAAGGAAGGAAAGGAAAGGAAAGGAAAGGAAAGGAAAGGAAAGGAAAGGAAAGGAAAGGAAAGGAAAGGAAAGGAAAGGAAAGGAAAGGAAAGGAAAGGAAAGGAAAGGAAAGGAAAGGAAAGGAAAGGAAAGGAAAGGAAAGGAAAGGAAAGGAAAGGAAAGGAAAGGAAGGAAAGGAAAGGAAAGGAAAGGAAAGGAAAGGAAAGGAAAGGAAAGGAAAGGAAAGGAAAGGAAAGGAAAGGAAAGGAAAGGAAAGGAAAGGAAAGGAAAGGAAAGGAAAGGAAAGGAAAGGAAAGGAAAGGAAAGGAAAGGAAAGGAAAGGAAAGGAAAGGAAAGGAAAGGAAAGGAAAGGCAAGGAAAGGAAAGGAAAGGCAAGGAAAGGAAAGGAAAGGAAAGGAAAGGAAAGGAAAGGCAAGGAAAGGAAAGGAAAGGAAAGGAAAGGAAAGGAAAGGAAAGGAAAGGCAAGGAAAGGAAAGGAAAGGAAAGGAAAGGAAAGGAAAGGCAAGGAAAGGAAAGGAAAGGAAAGGAAAGGCAAGGAAAGGAAAGGAAAGGAAAGGAAAGGAAAGGAAAGGAAAGGAAAGGAAAGGAAAGGAAAGGAAAGGAAAGGAAAGGAAAGGAAAGGAAAGGCAAGGAAAGGCAAGGAAAGGCAAGGAAAGGAAAGGCAAGGAAAGGAAAGGAAAGGCAAGGAAAGGAAAGGAAAGGAAAGGCAAGGAAAGGAAAGGAAAGGCAAGGAAAGGAAAGGAAAGGCAAGGAAAGGAAAGGAAAGGAAAGGAAAGGCAAGGAAAGGAAAGGAAAGGAAAGGAAAGGCAAGGAAAGGAAAGGAAAGGAAAGGCAAGGAAAGGAAAGGAAAGGAAAGGAAAGGCAAGGAAAGGAAAGGAAAGGAAAGGAAAGGCAAGGAAAGGAAAGGAAAGGAAAGGAAAGGAAAGGAAAGGCAAGGAAAGGAAAGGAAAGGAAAGGAAAGGAAAGGAAAGGAAAGGAAAGGAAAGGAAAGGAAAGGAAAGGAAAGGAAAGGAAAGGAAAGGAAAGGAAAGGAAAGGAAAGGAAAGGAAAGGAAAGGAAAGGAAAGGAAAGGAAAGGAAAGGAAAGGAAAGGAAAGGAAAGGAAAGGAAAGGAAAGGAAAGGAAAGGAAAGGAAAGGAAAGGAAAGGCAAGGAAAGGAAAGGAAAGGAAAGGAAAGGAAAGGAAAGGCAAGGAAAGGAAAGGAAAGGAAAGGAAAGGAAAGGAAAGGAAAGGAAAGGAAAGGAAAGGAAAGGAAAGGAAAGGAAAGGAAAGGAAAGGAAAGGAAAGGAAAGGAAAGGAAAGGCAAGGAAAGGAAAGGAAAGGAAAGGAAAGGCAAGGAAAGGCAAGGAAAGGAAAGGAAAGGAAAGGAAAGGAAAGGAAAGGAAAGGAAAGGAAAGGAAAGGAAAGGAAAGGAAAGGAAAGGAAAGGCAAGGAAAGGAAAGGAAAGGAAAGGAAAGGCAAGGAAAGGAAAGGAAAGGAAAGGAAAGGAAAGGAAAGGAAAGGAAAGGAAAGGAAAGGAAAGGAAAGGAAAGGAAAGGAAAGGAAAGGCAAGGAAAGGAAAGGAAAGGAAAGGAAAGGAAAGGAAAGGAAAGGCAAGGAAAGGAAAGGAAAGGCAAGGAAAGGCAAGGAAAGGAAAGGAAAGGAAAGGAAAGGAAAGGAAAGGCAAGGAAAGGAAAGGAAAGGCAAGGAAAGGAAAGGAAAGGAAAGGAAAGGAAAGGAAAGGCAAGGAAAGGAAAGGAAAGGAAAGGAAAGGCAAGGAAAGGAAAGGAAAGGCAAGGAAAGGAAAGGAAAGGAAAGGCAAGGAAAGGAAAGGAAAGGAAAGGAAAGGAAAGGAAAGGAAAGGAAAGGAAAGGAAAGGAAAGGAAAGGAAAGGAAAGGAAAGGAAAGGAAAGGAAAGGAAAGGAAAGGAAAGGAAAGGAAAGGAAAGGAAAGGAAAGGAAAGGAAAGGAAAGGAAAGGAAAGGAAAGGAAAGGAAAGGAAAGGAAAGGAAAGGAAAGGAAAGGAAAGGAAAGGAAAGGAAAGGAAAGGAAAGGAAAGGAAAGGAAAGGAAAGGAAAGGAAAGGAAAGGAAAGGAAAGGAAAGGAAAGGAAAGGAAAGGAAAGGAAAGGAAAGGAAAGGAAAGGAAAGGAAAGGAAAGGAAAGGAAAGGAAAGGAAAGGAAAGGAAAGGAAAGGAAAGGAAAGGCAAGGAAAGGAAAGGAAAGGCAAGGAAAGGCAAGGAAAGGCAAGGAAAGGAAAGGAAAGGAAAGGCAAGGAAAGGAAAGGAAAGGCAAGGAAAGGCAAGGAAAGGAAAGGAAAGGAAAGGAAAGGCAAGGAAAGGCAAGGAAAGGCAAGGAAAGGCAAGGAAAGGAAAGGAAAGGAAAGGAAAGGAAAGGCAAGGAAAGGAAAGGAAAGGCAAGGAAAGGAAAGGAAAGGAAAGGAAAGGAAAGGAAAGGCAAGGAAAGGAAAGGAAAGGAAAGGAAAGGAAAGGAAAGGAAAGGAAAGGAAAGGAAAGGAAAGGCAAGGAAAGGAAAGGAAAGGAAAGGAAAGGAAAGGAAAGGAAAGGAAAGGAAAGGAAAGGAAAGGAAAGGAAAGGAAAGGAAAGGAAAGGAAAGGAAAGGAAAGGAAAGGAAAGGAAAGGAAAGGAAAGGAAAGGAAAGGAAAGGAAAGGAAAGGAAAGGAAAGGAAAGGAAAGGAAAGGAAAGGAAAGGAAAGGAAAGGAAAGGAAAGGAAAGGAAAGGAAAGGAAAGGAAAGGAAAGGAAAGGAAAGGAAAGGAAAGGAAAGGAAAGGAAAGGAAAGGAAAGGAAAGGAAAGGAAAGGAAAGGAAAGGAAAGGAAAGGAAAGGAAAGGAAAGGAAAGGAAAGGAAAGGAAAGGAAAGGAAAGGAAAGGAAAGGAAAGGAAAGGCAAGGAAAGGAAAGGCAAGGAAAGGAAAGGAAAGGCAAGGAAAGGAAAGGAAAGGCAAGGAAAGGAAAGGAAAGGAAAGGAAAGGAAAGGAAAGGCAAGGAAAGGAAAGGAAAGGAAAGGAAAGGAAAGGAAAGGAAAGGAAAGGAAAGGAAAGGAAAGGAAAGGCAAGGAAAGGAAAGGAAAGGAAAGGAAAGGAAAGGAAAGGAAAGGAAAGGAAAGGAAAGGAAAGGAAAGGAAAGGAAAGGAAAGGAAAGGAAAGGAAAGGAAAGGAAAGGAAAGGAAAGGAAAGGAAAGGAAAGGAAAGGAAAGGAAAGGAAAGGAAAGGAAAGGCAAGGAAAGGAAAGGAAAGGCAAGGAAAGGCAAGGAAAGGCAAGGAAAGGAAGGAAAGGCAAGGAAAGGCAAGGAAAGGAAAGGAAAGGAAGGAAAGGCAAGGAAAGGAAAGGAAAGGAAAGGAAAGGAAAGGAAAGGAAAGGCAAGGAAAGGAAAGGAAAGGAAGGAAAGGCAAGGAAAGGCAAGGAAAGGAAAGGCAAGGAAAGGCAAGGAAAGGCAAGGAAAGGAAAGGAAAGGAAGGAAGGAAAGGAAAGGAAAGGAAAGGAAAGGCAAGGAAAGGAAAGGAAAGGAAAGGAAAGGAAAGGAAAGGAAAGGAAGGAAAGGAAAGGAAAGGAAAGGAAAGGAAAGGAAAGGAAAGGAAAGGAAAGGAAAGGAAAGGAAAGGAAAGGAAAGGAAAGGAAAGGAAAGGAAAGGAAAGGAAAGGAAAGGAAAGGAAAGGAAAGGAAAGGAAAGGCAAGGAAAGGAAAGGAAAGGAAAGGAAAGGAAAGGAAAGGCAAGGAAAGGAAAGGAAAGGAAAGGAAAGGAAAGGAAAGGAAAGGAAAGGAAAGGAAAGGAAAGGAAAGGAAAGGAAAGGCAAGGAAAGGAAAGGAAAGGAAAGGAAAGGAAAGGAAAGGAAAGGAAAGGAAAGGAAAGGAAAGGAAAGGCAAGGAAAGGAAAGGAAAGGAAAGGAAAGGAAAGGAAAGGCAAGGAAAGGAAAGGCAAGGAAAGGAAAGGAAAGGAAAGGAAAGGAAAGGAAAGGAAAGGAAAGGAAAGGAAAGGAAAGGAAAGGAAAGGAAAGGAAAGGAAAGGAAAGGAAAGGAAAGGAAAGGAAAGGAAAGGAAAGGAAAGGAAAGGAAAGGAAAGGAAAGGAAAGGAAAGGAAAGGAAAGGAAAGGAAAGGAAAGGAAAGGAAAGGAAAGGAAAGGAAAGGAAAGGAAAGGAAAGGAAGGAAAGGAAAGGAAAGGAAAGGAAAGGAAAGGAAAGGAAAGGAAGGAAAGGAAAGGAAAGGAAAGGAAAGGAAAGGAAAGGCAAGGAAAGGAAAGGAAAGGAAAGGAAAGGAAAGGAAAGGCAAGGAAAGGAAAGGAAAGGAAAGGAAAGGAAAGGCAAGGAAAGGAAAGGCAAGGAAAGGAAAGGAAAGGAAGGAAAGGAAAGGAAAGGAAAGGCAAGGAAAGGAAAGGAAAGGCAAGGAAAGGAAAGGAAAGGCAAGGAAAGGCAAGGAAAGGCAAGGAAAGGCAAGGAAAGGCAAGGAAAGGCAAGGAAAGGCAAGGAAAGGCAAGGAAAGGAAAGGCAAGGAAAGGAAAGGCAAGGAAAGGAAAGGCAAGGAAAGGAAAGGAAAGGAAAGGAAAGGAAAGGAAAGGAAAGGAAAGGAAAGGCAAGGAAAGGAAAGGAAAGGAAAGGAAAGGAAAGGAAAGGAAAGGAAAGGAAAGGAAAGGAAAGGAAAGGAAAGGAAAGGAAAGGCAAGGAAAGGAAAGGAAAGGAAAGGAAAGGAAAGGAAAGGAAAGGAAAGGAAAGGAAAGGAAAGGCAAGGAAAGGAAAGGAAAGGAAAGGAAAGGAAAGGAAAGGCAAGGAAAGGAAAGGAAAGGAAAGGAAAGGCAAGGAAAGGCAAGGAAAGGAAAGGAAAGGCAAGGAAAGGAAAGGAAAGGAAAGGAAAGGAAAGGCAAGGAAAGGAAAGGAAAGGAAAGGAAAGGCAAGGAAAGGAAAGGAAAGGCAAGGAAAGGCAAGGAAAGGCAAGGAAAGGCAAGGAAAGGAAAGGAAAGGAAAGGAAAGGCAAGGAAAGGAAAGGCAAGGAAAGGAAAGGAAAGGAAAGGCAAGGAAAGGAAAGGAAAGGAAAGGCAAGGAAAGGCAAGGAAAGGAAAGGAAAGGCAAGGAAAGGCAAGGAAAGGCAAGGAAAGGCAAGGAAAGGCAAGGAAAGGAAAGGCAAGGAAAGGCAAGGAAAGGCAAGGAAAGGCAAGGAAAGGCAAGGAAAGGAAAGGCAAGGAAAGGAAAGGAAAGGCAAGGAAAGGAAAGGAAAGGAAAGGCAAGGAAAGGCAAGGAAAGGAAAGGAAAGGAAAGGAAAGGAAAGGAAAGGAAAGGAAAGGAAAGGAAAGGAAAGGAAAGGAAAGGAAAGGAAAGGAAAGGAAAGGCAAGGAAAGGAAAGGAAAGGAAAGGAAAGGAAAGGAAAGGAAAGGAAAGGAAAGGAAAGGCAAGGAAAGGAAAGGAAAGGAAAGGAAAGGAAAGGAAAGGAAAGGAAAGGAAAGGAAAGGAAAGGAAAGGAAAGGAAAGGAAAGGAAAGGAAAGGCAAGGAAAGGCAAGGAAAGGCAAGGAAAGGAAAGGAAAGGAAAGGCAAGGAAAGGAAAGGCAAGGAAAGGCAAGGAAAGGAAAGGAAAGGAAAGGCAAGGAAAGGAAAGGAAAGGCAAGGAAAGGAAAGGAAAGGAAAGGAAAGGCAAGGAAAGGAAAGGCAAGGAAAGGAAAGGAAAGGAAAGGAAAGGAAAGGCAAGGAAAGGAAAGGAAAGGAAAGGAAAGGAAAGGAAAGGAAAGGAAAGGAAAGGCAAGGAAAGGAAAGGAAAGGAAAGGAAAGGAAAGGAAAGGAAAGGAAAGGCAAGGAAAGGAAAGGCAAGGAAAGGAAAGGAAAGGAAAGGAAAGGCAAGGAAAGGAAAGGCAAGGAAAGGCAAGGAAAGGAAAGGCAAGGAAAGGCAAGGAAAGGAAAGGCAAGGAAAGGAAAGGCAAGGAAAGGAAAGGCAAGGAAAGGAAAGGAAAGGAAAGGCAAGGAAAGGAAAGGAAAGGCAAGGAAAGGCAAGGAAAGGAAAGGAAAGGAAAGGAAAGGCAAGGAAAGGAAAGGCAAGGAAAGGAAAGGCAAGGAAAGGAAAGGAAAGGAAAGGAAAGGAAAGGAAAGGAAAGGAAAGGAAAGGAAAGGAAAGGAAAGGAAAGGAAAGGAAAGGAAAGGAAAGGAAAGGAAAGGAAAGGAAAGGAAAGGAAAGGAAAGGAAAGGAAAGGAAAGGAAAGGAAAGGAAAGGAAAGGCAAGGAAAGGAAAGGAAAGGAAAGGAAAGGAAAGGAAAGGCAAGGAAAGGAAAGGAAAGGAAGGAAAGGAAAGGAAAGGAAAGGAAAGGAAAGGCAAGGAAAGGAAAGGAAGGAAAGGAAAGGAAAGGAAAGGAAAGGAAAGGAAAGGAAAGGAAAGGAAAGGAAAGGAAAGGAAAGGAAAGGAAAGGAAAGGAAAGGAAAGGAAAGGAAAGGAAAGGAAAGGAAAGGAAAGGAAAGGAAAGGAAAGGAAAGGAAAGGAAAGGAAAGGAAAGGAAAGGAAAGGAAAGGAAAGGAAAGGAAAGGAAAGGAAAGGAAAGGAAAGGAAAGGAAAGGAAAGGAAAGGCAAGGAAAGGAAAGGAAAGGAAAGGAAAGGAAAGGAAAGGAAAGGAAAGGAAAGGAAAGGAAAGGAAAGGAAAGGAAAGGAAAGGAAAGGAAAGGAAAGGAAAGGAAAGGAAAGGAAAGGCAAGGAAAGGAAAGGAAAGGAAAGGAAAGGAAAGGAAAGGAAAGGAAAGGAAAGGAAAGGAAAGGAAAGGCAAGGAAAGGAAAGGAAAGGCAAGGAAAGGAAAGGAAAGGCAAGGAAAGGCAAGGAAAGGAAAGGAAAGGAAAGGAAAGGCAAGGAAAGGAAAGGAAAGGAAAGGAAAGGCAAGGAAAGGAAAGGCAAGGAAAGGAAAGGAAAGGCAAGGAAAGGAAAGGAAAGGAAAGGAAAGGCAAGGAAAGGAAAGGCAAGGCAAGGAAAGGCAAGGAAAGGCAAGGAAAGGAAAGGAAAGGAAAGGAAAGGAAAGGAAAGGAAAGGCAAGGAAAGGCAAGGAAAGGAAAGGAAAGGCAAGGAAAGGAAAGGAAAGGAAAGGAAAGGAAAGGAAAGGAAAGGAAAGGAAAGGAAAGGAAAGGAAAGGAAAGGAAAGGAAAGGAAAGGCAAGGAAAGGAAAGGAAAGGAAAGGAAAGGAAAGGAAAGGAAAGGAAAGGAAAGGAAAGGAAAGGAAAGGAAAGGAAAGGCAAGGAAAGGAAAGGAAAGGAAAGGAAAGGAAAGGAAAGGAAAGGCAAGGAAAGGAAAGGAAAGGCAAGGAAAGGAAAGGAAAGGAAAGGAAAGGAAAGGAAAGGAAAGGAAAGGAAAGGAAAGGAAAGGAAAGGCAAGGAAAGGAAAGGAAAGGAAAGGAAAGGAAAGGAAAGGAAAGGAAGGAAAGGAAAGGAAAGGAAAGGAAAGGAAAGGAAAGGAAAGGAAAGGAAAGGGAAAGGAAAGGAAAGGAAAGGAAAGGAAAGGAAAGGAAAGGAAAGGAAAGGAAAGGCAAGGAAAGGAAAGGAAAGGAAAGGCAAGGAAAGGAAAGGAAAGGAAAGGCAAGGAAAGGCAAGGAAAGGAAAGGAAAGGCAAGGAAAGGAAAGGAAAGGCAAGGAAAGGAAAGGAAAGGAAAGGAAAGGAAAGGAAAGGAAAGGAAAGGAAAGGAAAGGAAAGGAAAGGAAAGGAAAGGCAAGGAAAGGCAAGGAAAGGAAAGGCAAGGAAAGGAAAGGAAAGGAAAGGAAAGGAAAGGAAAGGAAAGGAAAGGAAAGGAAAGGCAAGGAAAGGAAAGGAAAGGCAAGGAAAGGCAAGGAAAGGAAAGGCAAGGCAAGGAAAGGCAAGGAAAGGCAAGGAAAGGAAAGGAAAGGAAGGAAAGGAAAGGAAAGGCAAGGAAAGGAAAGGAAAGGCAAGGAAAGGCAAGGAAAGGAAAGGAAAGGAAAGGAAAGGAAAGGAAAGGAAGGAAAGGAAAGGAAAGGAAAGGAAAGGAAAGGAAAGGCAAGGAAAGGAAAGGAAAGGAAAGGAAAGGAAAGGAAAGGCAAGGAAAGGAAAGGAAAGGAAAGGAAAGGCAAGGAAAGGAAAGGAAAGGAAAGGCAAGGAAAGGAAAGGAAAGGAAAGGAAAGGAAGGAAAGGAAAGGAAAGGAAAGGAAAGGAAAGGAAAGGCAAGGAAAGGAAAGGCAAGGAAAGGAAAGGAAAGGCAAGGAAAGGAAAGGAAAGGAAAGGCAAGGAAAGGCAAGGAAAGGAAAGGAAAGGAAAGGCAAGGAAAGGAAAGGAAAGGAAAGGAAAGGAAACGCAAGGAAAGGAAAGGAAAGGCAAGGAAAGGAAAGGCAAGGAAAGGAAAGGAAAGGAAAGGAAAGGAAAGGAAAGGAAAGGAAAGGAAAGGAAAGGAAAGGAAAGGAAAGGAAGGAAAGGAAAGGAAAGGAAAGGAAAGGAAAGGGAAAGGAAAGGAAAGGAAAGGAAAGGAAAGGAAAGGAAAGGAAAGGAAAGGAAAGGAAAGGAAAGGAAAGGAAAGGAAAGGAAAGGAAAGGAAAGGAAGGAAAGGAAAGGAAAGGAAAGGAAAGGAAAGGAAAGGAAAGGAAAGGAAAGGCAAGGAAAGGAAAGGCAAGGAAAGGAAAGGAAAGGAAAGGTAAGGAAAGGAAAGGAAAGGCAAGGAAAGGAAAGGAAAGGCAAGGAAAGGCAAGGAAAGGCAAGGAAAGGCAAGGAAAGGCAAGGAAAGGAAAGGCAAGGAAAGGAAAGGAAAGGCAAGGAAAGGAAAGGCAAGGCAAGGAAAGGCAAGGAAAGGAAAGGAAAGGCAAGGAAAGGAAAGGAAAGGAAAGGAAAGGAAAGGAAAGGAAAGGAAAGGCAAGGAAAGGAAAGGAAAGGAAAGGAAAGGAAAGGAAAGGAAAGGAAAGGAAAGGAAAGGAAAGGAAAGGAAAGGAAAGGGAAAGGAAAGGAAAGGAAAGGAAAGGAAAGGAAAGGAAAGGAAAGGAAAGGAAAGGAAAGGAAAGGAAAGGCAAGGAAAGGAAAGGAAAGGAAAGGAAAGGAAAGGAAAGGAAAGGAAAGAAAGGAAAGGAAAAGGCAAGGAAAGGAAAGGAAAGGAAAGGAAAGGAAGGAAAGGCAAGGAAAGGAAGGAAAGGAAAGGAAAGGCAAGGAAAGGAAAGGAAAGGAAAGGAAAGGCAAGGAAAGGCAAGGAAAGGAAAGGAAAGGCAAGGAAAGGAAAGGAAAGGAAAGGAAAGGAAAGGAAAGGAAAGGAAAGGAAAGGAAAGGAAAGGAAAGGAAAGGAAAGGAAAGGAAAGGAAAGGCAAGGAAAGGAAAGGAAAGGAAAGGAAAGGAAAGGAAAGGAAAGGAAAGGAAAGGAAAGGAAAGGAAAGGAAGGAAAGGAAAGGAAAGGAAAGGAAAGGAAGGAAAGGAAAGGAAGGAAAGGAAAGGAGAAAGGAAAGAAAGGAAAGGAAAGGAAAGGAAAGGAAAGGAAAGGAAAGGAAAGGAAAGGAAAGGAAGGAAAGGCAAGGAAAGGAAAGGAAAGGCAAGGAAAGGAAAGGAAAGGAAAGGAAAGGAAAGGAAAGGAAAGGCAAGGAAAGGAAAGGAAAGGAAAGGCAAGGAAAGGCAAGGAAAGGAAAGGCAAGGAAAGGAAAGGCAAGGAAAGGAAAGGAAAGGAAAGGAAAGGAAAGGAAGGAAAGGCAAGGAAAGGAAAGGCAAGGAAAGGAAGGAAAGCAAGGAAAGGAAAGGAAAGGAAAGGAAAGGAAAGGAAAGGCAAGGAAAGGAAAGGAAAGGCAAGGAAAGGAAAGGAAAGGAAAGGAAAGGAAAGGAAAGGAAAGGAAAGGAAAGGCAAGGAAAGGAAAGGAAAGGAAAGGAAAGGAAGGAAAGGAAAGGAAAGGAAAGGAAAGGCAAGGAAAGGAAAGGAAAGGAAAGGAAAGGAAAGGAAAGGAAAGGAAAGGAAAGGAAAGGAAAGGAAAGGAAAGGAAGGAAAGGAAAGGAAAGGAAAGGAAAGGAAAGGAAGGAAAGGAAAGGAAAGGAAAGGAAAGGAAAGGAAAGGAAAGGAAAGGAAAGGAAAGGAAAGGAAAGGAAAGGAAAGGAAAGGAAAGGCAAGGAAAGGAAAGGAAAGGAAAAGGAAAGGAAAGGAAAGGAAAGGAAAGGAAAGGAAAGGCAAGGAAAGGAAAGGAAAGGAAAGGAAAGGAAGGAAAGGCAAGGAAAGGAAAGGAAAGGAAAGGAAAGGAAAGGAAAGGCAAGGAAAGGAAAGGAAAGGCAAGGAAAGGAAAGGAAAGGCAAGGAAAGGAAAGGAAAGGAAAGGAAAGGAAAGGAAAGGAAAGGAAAGGAAAGGAAAGGAAAGGCAAGGAAAGAAGGAAAGGAAAGGAAGGAAAGGAAAGGAAAAGGAAAGGAAAGGAAAGGAAAGGAAAGGAAAGGAAAGGAAAGGAAAGGAAAGGAAAGGAAAGGAAAGGAAAGGAAAGGAAAGGAAAGGAAAGGAAAGGAAAGGAAAGGAAAGGCAAGGAAAGGAAAGGAAAGGAAAGGAAAGGAAAGGAAAGGAAAGGAAAGGAAAGGAAAGGAAAGGAAAGGCAAGGAAAGGAAAGGAAAGGAAAGGCAAGGAAAGGAAAGGAAAGGCAAGGAAAGGAAAGGAAAGGCAAGGAAAGGCAAGGAAAGGCAAGGAAAGGCAAGGAAAGGCAAGGAAAGGCAAGGAAAGGCAAGGAAAGGAAAGGCAAGGAAAGGCAAGGAAAGGAAAGGAAAGGCAAGGAAAGGCAAGGAAAGGAAAGGCAAGGAAAGGAAAGGCAAGGAAAGGCAAGGAAAGGCAAGGAAAGGAAAGGCAAGGCAAGGAAAGGAAAGGAAAGGAAAGGAAAGGAAGGAAAGGAAAGGAAGGAAAGGAAAGGAAAGGAAAGGAAAGGAAAGGCAAGGAAAGGAAAGGAAAGGAAAGGAAAGGAAAGGAAAGGAAAGGAAAGGAAAGGAAAGGAAAGGAAAGGAAAGGAAAGGAAAGGAAAGGAAAGGAAAGGAAAGGAAAGGAAAGGAAAGGAAAGGAAAGGAAAGGAAAGGAAGGAAAGGAAAGGAAAGGAAGGAAAGGAAAGGAAAGGAAAGGAAAGGAAAGGAAAGGAAAGGCAAGGAAAGGAAAGGAAAGGCAAGGAAAGGAAAGGAAAGGAAAGGAAAGGAAAGGAAAGGAAAGGAAGGAAAGGA